>NW_005187612.1:738834-770025 GCF_000239375.1 Pundamilia nyererei
AGAAAGAAAGCCAGGTAGGTTCAAACACCCACCCAAAGGGCTCATCCTGCTGATGGATTCGAACCACGACCTTCTTGCTGGTAGGCGTTAGTATCATGACGCAGTCACTAACACCGCCATGCATCATTTGAGACAAAGTAGGCTCATTTTTAAGTGTAAATGATGTAAAGCAAGTCTAGTAGAGTCAACAATAAAATATAAAATGTGTTATATCAACACCACAGGTCCCTTTAATATAAAGGAAGTAACAAAGTTAGAGTACCTTTGCAAGCGTGTCGTCCCAAGTTAGCAAGGTGAAAAGTTTGCGTTGCGGTTCCTGTACAGCCAAGGCCAACGCCTGGATCAGTTCCTCCTCCTGCGGACCTCTCCCAACCACAAAAGACACACATGCCTGCCACGAATCCTGGGAAGGGCAATACGTTTTACGATATACCACTGCAATACACCCCAGTCACAGGCTACATTATTTCATATCATATTTATACATATTTGCTTTGCAGTATATGACAGCTCGCTTTAGGCTCAGTGATGGAGCAATTTATGCTAAGACAAATGAAAAAAAAATTTACGTTAAAGAAAAAAAAAGAAGAAAAAGCTTTTAAGAAGCATAACAACGTTTACTAATAACATTTAGGGATGTCGAAATTATAACTTCCGGTCTGAAAAATCGAAGCTGCCTGATCTGGCTAATCGCACGCGCGCACCCATAACCTGCCCTTAGACTCGGTTAACGCCTTATGAGAAAACTGCGATATTCACTCAGTGTAAAGAGGATAGAAATGTTTCCAACAAACTATTTAAGTTCAGCCAAAAAAAGTGGTCAGTGAGACGACAAACCTCTTCAAACTCTGCTTTGATGAGACCAGTCTCCCAGTTCTTGTTTACTGCGCCTCCATCAGTACTGGACTTTTTAGCAGAGCCCTTTTTAGCTCCCTTTGGTGGCATTTCCGCTTAGTGGTAATTCAACAACACAGAGCAGTGAAAACAGTAATGCAATTTTCGAGTTAGAGATCAACTTTAGATTACTAACTGTGAGTTGTCATCTGGTGCTCATGTTGCCCCTGGTAACCGCAAGGGCACGAGCGTCAAGTAATGTTTCCAGAGTAGGACTTCCTGTAGACTTTCAGAACAAAAGCTTGACGGAACGCGCCTCCCTGTTTACAAATTCGCTGTTTCGTCGTGTTCGACGTTAGCAGTAAAAAGGTACGAAAACAAGAATTAGAATATAATAAAATCTGCTTCGTTTTTAAAGACATAACCTTTTAGTCTAATGTTGCTGTCGTTTGCTGTCTCCACTAGATGGCCGTATTATACTTTGTCTGCAGCTGCGCTTTCACAGCAGAGTCGCAACCCATCGTGAATCAAAACTTTACAAACCAAATGCAGGTCGTTGCTTACACAGTTTCAGTGATTGTTATATCTATAGTAGTACATGGTAATCAGTTCTTAAGTTCAAAGCATTTGGCTTTGTAAGCCTAACCAAAAAAAGAGCTCCCATTTACCAGTTGAATAGATTCAAACCTGAGCAATATTGTCACTGTGCCCAGACGGTGAACACTGAAAACAGCTGATTAATTTCTGTGATAGAAACAGTGATCCAGAGCAACTGAGACTAGATAATGACGGCACATACACTTTTTAAAATCCCTATAAAGCAGTGGTTCCCAAACTTTTTTTGCTGGGCTCCCCTTTGTTTTACAAGAAAAATGTTCGTCCCCCCAACCCCACGCGCACACGCACGCACAAACACATCCTCCATCCACACGCACCCATATTTTGCTCCACTGCGGTTTATTTCACACCTCAAACATTTAGTAAACAATTAAGCAAATACAAGTAATCTGCAATAAATGACAGGTAGTAATGAAATAAACTACTAAGTCTTTTACGCTACGTCCACACCTGCATGGATATTTTTGAAAACGCAGCTGTTTCGTTCACACGTAAACGGCGTTTCCAATCACCGAAAACGGAGATTTTTTAAAAACTCCTTTTTCGTCTTTACGTGTGGACAAAGAATACAGAGTTCGTCACGCAACATTAAAGGTATGTGCCTTTTCCCACGTCACGCTGTGCACCACGTTATTGTTTACATGAGATGAATTGCAGAATGGCAGATTAACAGTATTTTGTCTCTATCTTCAGGTTTTACACGCTTACATATAAACACACAGTTACTGTCCCTCCATTTACAAAGGCAGAGGCCTCACGGTGTAATTATTTTACATGTAGTTGTTTTTTCCCTGTGTAATAATATTCAACATTGCTATCAATACATTAAAAAAAAGCCTCTCTGTGCAAAATGGGTTTAAAAACATAAACAGCTGTTGGATACTGTTTGTCCGTGATTTGAACAGGGGGAACAAATCGTGGCAGGATCAGCCTGATATTATTTGTATCCCGCTGTAACTTTACTGTATAAAGAGCCAACATCTCCAAAATGTCAGGAGTAGTTAGTCATTACAAGTGTTTGTGAACTAAAAATCAAAAAAGGGGGAAAACGGTTGGCCCGGAATTGGAAAACCCAACCCCGCCCCCAACAAAGGAAAAACAAATTCGCAAGGGGAGACCTACCTCAGCACTTGTGTGAAACCAAAGGGCAGATATGCTTCACCATATTTTCTAGTCTTTGGCTTAGAATGAAGTTGGTTTGGAAACATGTTCAGCTATGCTTCATCTCCTGCTTTGCGTTTGTGTGGGAGCCCCCTGCTAGCAGTGTCCAAGCATTGTTTTTTGTTTTTTTCCCTTTTCAAACCGCCACCCCCCCCTAGGGGGCGGGGCCCACACTTTGGGAAGGTCTGCTATAAAGGATGGTGAAACAGTTGTTGTACAATATGAGCCAAGCAACAAGATAAAGGTTAAATATAGCAGCCATGGACAAGAGCCTTCAGTTCAACGTTCATATATTCATTAATTTCAATCATAATGCAGTCAGTGTTGAAAAAAGAAACCAGCCTTGGCAAGGTTTTATTTTACAACAAGACTTTAAATGCTAATCAGGTGAATACACAGATTTAATAAATCTAAAGAGGTTGTGACCACTTTACCACCCCAGCACACGCTCAGACAGTAATTTAGCAATTCATGATAATATTATTTATATTCTTTTCAATCGGTCTGCTTGATGTTGATGTTCTTTTTAAAAAGAATAGGATACTATCATCTGTTTTAAGTAAACCAGTGCATTCATATTATTGATTTTGTCCACTGAAACATCATTTAAACTACTTCTCATATACTTTGGCATAAACTTTGCTTTACTAATCCTTAACTTTATTTTTTTAAGGAAGGTGACAAAACATGAAAATCAGTGATGCCAAAAGCATTTCCTGTTTAATTTCAGCGCAACCCATCCATAACCCATAATTTCTAGTGAAAAACATGAGAGATGTTCCCCAACCACGTCCTGTGGGTCAGACTGCCTGTTTAGTTCTGGTTTCCGAGGTATTTTTATTCTTGGCACATATCCTCACAAAATGTTTATATTGCACACATTACTCTGGCTTTGTATGTTAAAAGCAAAAAAAAAAAATGCTTTGTGTAAAATGAAGGCTTATATATCTACTGGGCATCTGTTAATGGGCACACATTCAGTTATTCAGTTGAATCTTCCTTGCTCTGTTCATATTACAAACAATTTCATGCATCTCTACATCTTTGTTCCCAAGCACAAATTCTTAATAACCACAATGGGCCACAGTTATGAGGGCGATATGACCCAGGTGACCAACCTCTATCAGCTCCGCCATAAATGGTCAGAAGTGAGACAACGCCCACCTGCGAGATGCCAGAGAAATCTGTGCTTGAAGCCGGGGGGGGGCTTCATTAGTTATGGAGGAACTGTCATCTCCAAACCTTCCAGAGGCAGTGTCCTACAAAGGTCACACACAGCCGCCACATAAACACTGTAGTGACACTTATATAACAGTCCGCATACTGAAAATAGCATAGCAACATCTCAAAATATCCATTTCTTTTAGTCCTGCACTGCTATTAAACTTGCGCATCATGTGCCTGCAGGGGCTATTTCATTACGTCCAAGACCAGTCATAAGAGTTTATTTAAAATCTCGGCTCACTCAATACTCAAAATAATGCACCTTGCACAACTAAATATCAAATATCTCAGTAGGAAGGAAATATGACGTCACATTCTCGGGAAGGTACTACCTGCACGTTCGTTACAGTTTATTACACCCTCGTGGTATAAATTGTAAATCACGTATTTACAACCTGTTTAACATCATTCAGAGGCTAAGCTTTCGACACATATTCACTAGTTCAGCTGCAGCTCATAAGCACCTTCATGCAACTGTGGAAGGAGTGTTACAGACTCATGGCAATGGAGGAAAAGTGAGCATAAAATAACCCAAAACAGAAATGCATTCATTGTAATGCAATCCATCAAATCGGTCCTACCATACATACTGTCCTTAAAAGTTAAAATTACTTTTCTCACCAGGAATTTTCTACATTTAGATCTACATTACATGTCCAATAAATTTTTATGGCACAAGGTTCACGGAGAAGACAAAGATCTGATGACGTGAAGACAGTTTAAGTATTAGGGAAACTGTCGCTGGAGTCTTCACGTCATCCTACATTTGATACTATGTCATGGATTGTAAGTTTCTTAAAATTGAAGCCCCCACGGATACATCAGAAAAAGATGATTAGGATATTACGCTAGGCGGGACTCGTACTAAATAAACATATCTCATGTCACACAGCGCTGATAAGAAATGTCTACTTTTAATCCAAAAAGAAAGAAACGTTGGTGTTTTTCCACAGTCACTGTACTATCTTCTTACTTTTAAGGCTAAATTAAGCTCGGCACAGCACATCCTACAGCCACTGAAACTTTGCAGGCCAAAGCAGATTTAACATCTCCCTCTTGAACATCACATGCTGCCTGCTCCAATGGCAGCAAGAGTCAAGTGTTTTAAAGATAGGTATTTTGATACCCAAACATCATGTGATGAAACTCGTAAACATGAGCTTGAACACTCAACCCAACCACCTAACGCCGCCTTCTTCTTTCTTCGGATGGAGGGCTCATTTTTTCTCTTTTGTGCAAACAAAGCTGAACATAAAGTGACGTTTTTTCAAATTAAGTTTTATCGTCTAACTTTCAAGAATTTTATTGTTTCCTGGTGTGAGATAAAGATCGCGGCATCACAGGGCAGCTGATCCAGAATCACTTATTACCTAATTCCAAATGGGGATACTGACCTCCTGTTTTTTTGCTTGGTTGGGTTTTTTTTCTATGTTTATGCTATGTCTGCTTGTGAACTGACATACCCAAAAGATGATGAGGCAATAGGGAAAAGGTATTGTTTACTTAGAACATAAACAAACAATCAGATAAACATATCTGCATTACAAGATAACCCCGGGTCCCAGAGTGGCATGCATTCTCCTTTTAGTAAGTTCATCAGATTTCCATCTTCCCAGAAAGACCTTGCTCTACGGGTCAGGAGGAAACATGGAATCAAGCCCAGCTCATCTCTCAGGAGTCAGGAACAAATAGGCCTATCCAGTAACTCGGATAAGCCCGTGGGGATGGAGAGGCATCAAAAGCCGATAAACATCTGTAGGCTGTTTGTGCAGGGTAAGCAGTATGCATCCGTCTGATCGGTGTGATCGACTCCACAGCTGTGGCGGTAAAAGACCCCTTTCACAACCGTCAATGTAACTCACGCTGCGCAGGGGTGAGATGAATCATGTTGACACCGAGGATATCGAGCACCACAAGCAGATTTACTAGCTTCAGCAAACGAGTTGCCGAGCCAGTACAGTGCGCTAAGATTTTCCTTTTTTTCTTTTTTGGTTGCAGCAGCATGACAAGGGCCTCAGTACTTTTCCATGAGGCAAGATATTATGGCAAAGCCTCCCTCAGTAGGAGGATTTGCCAACTCTGCCTTTTCATGGACAAGGACCATAAATCAGGGGAAAATGCTAATGTTGCAAGGGACTTATTGACAAAGATCCTTGTAAGATGTAGTAGGTGGAATGAGAAGGCCTAAAGTAAATCTATATAACAATGGGGACAGGAGGAAATTAGACTGTAACTTGGGCTTCAATTTAACCTGTTTTTTCCAGCCATGAATAATCAAGTGTGGTACACTATCAATCTAAAATTTGGACACCTTTATTTTCACGACTATTTACATTGTAGATTCTCACTGAAGACATCATAAACATATTTAGAGTTACTTACTTTGCTACATAAAAAATGAAGTAAAAAAAATAAAATAAAGAAGAACAATTAAATGACAAAGTGTGTCCAAACCTGTGACTGATAGTGTATCTATAGAAATATTAGACATAGCGATGAATTGTATAGCACATATTCTTTGTGGATCTTTTGTGTTTATGGGCTTCGCAGTTCAGATCTGCGCCGCTGACCCACATTAGCACAGCAAAGCAACGGGATCAGAGGTCGTTACGTGTGACGCCAACCAGACGATCAGAGCTTCATTGTCCTGCACAAGGACTGTATGCAGCGCATCTTGCACAACATCATGTGACTCTGCCACTAACCTGCTGTAACCCCTGCGGCCTGTTTCGCCACTTGAGCATGACCGGCGTGTTGCCATAACTAACGTTTTACACAAATGTAAAAAGTTGTAAACAATTATGACAGTAATTCCTTATTAAAGCAAAACTAGGAGGAATCTTGTCATGCACCACACGAGTCTCATAATCTTTTGCTCATCTCACTCGCATTTCTCACAAGTTTATTAAAATCCCAACCATTCAAGACAATGAGAGAAATGTCACACAAACACTGCAGGTACACACAGCGGCAGCCAGTGAGCTTTATGAGCAGTCAGGAGAGTGGCGTGTGGAAACCTGCAGAACAAATTACATTTAAGCTTTTAAGGATGAAGTAAGTGCCACATTCTTGTCAAGATCTTGTAATGCCTGTTGCTGTGTCTAAAAGGTGAATTATCCCCGTTTTGCAGGCTTTGCCATGACAGGATATCCATGGCAACATAAGAATGGAGAAAAGAGCACACGTGGAATCAAAAATGAACATTAAAGTGATTTTATTGTCCAAACAGACAACTCAGTTTGTTTCAACATCAAATTTGAAAAACAATGGAAGTTAAAAAAAAATAAAAAGGGGGAGGGGGATTTGGGACTTTTTTTTAACAAGTTAATTGTTAAAACAAATACACATCACTTGGGCGAACCATCCTTTAATAATTTATAAAGTCTCTGCATTGAAAAGGTGCATCAGGCGGAGGAGGGGGGGGGGTAAAAAAATAAAAATGCAATAAAACATTTAGAAAGAGACGCAGCTGTGACATAGCTGTGTGAAAAAAAAAAAAATGTGCGTGAGATTTAAGGCATCCACATATTCCCCTATAGTGTGGGAAGTCCCACACCATGACAGCAGCATCTACGCAAGACATATAGTCTTAAAAACAATCACAGCCCTAAATACAGCATCACACAACCAGAATATGGCCCCCGAAAGACTAAATGTCAGACTCTTATTCAGCCCTCTGTGTGCGCGCTGTGGCTGAGCGTTCAACGTATCTGGAAACACACAGATGCCTCAAGAAAGTGTCTAGTGTCTTTAAGAAAAGTGTACCCGACAGTATGCCCCTCTCACACTTTGGGATCGGTTTACATTCATCTGCAAAAAGTACAACTTCAAATGGTGTTTGAGCAACTCATGTTAGAAAACACACAAACACCCAGAACATTACAATTTTGCTGATTTAAAAAGAAAAGAAAAAAAGACTTGAATGAGAACAATCAGGCTTTCTGATGCACAAGCTTCTGGCTTTACATCCAAAGCTGACTGGCTAATAGTTAACACTGCGCTGTACAAAAACACTGTAGAAAACGTGACACCACTGGAGTGTCATTTACATTTGGGCAGAAGTGCATTTCCCAACAGGAAACCCAATATCCAAATCCCCAATCCCTACAAAAGTTCAGCACTCCTCAATCACGGTACCTGCCGAGGAGGAGTACAGTTTTTTCTTAACGAGACGGAAACCTGGACTCAGTTTAAGTGCGTGCCTAAAGGTCGGCGCAAAGCAGGTTCCCATAAAAAGAAAGTCCCGCAGGCTGGGCCAGGCGGTGCCATCCTGCTTAAAAACAAGAGTCAGCTCAAATGTAGGCACCACGGTGGCATCGTACACAATGCGTTCGAGCTGCTTGCATCCCTTGTCCAACTCCAGGTGGACGTAGAGAACAGAGCCGCGCAGACCGCAGGGCTCGCAAGATGACAGCCGCAGGACTTCACGAGCTATTCTCCGCGTTAGCTTCTCTGGTACCAGCACAGAGGAGCAGTGTAGCGTTGTCTTCTTAGCCCGCGAAAGGCAGTTTTCAAACATCTTTGCCAGCTGCTGACAGGTTCTGTCCTCAGTGGCATCTGCAGTCCTCTGGGTCTCATCTAAGCAGTCTAACCAGACGTCCAGTCCTGGGAAAACAAGGCAAGATAAACATTTAAAGGTCAGATAATCCTGACTTAATCATATCAGCTGCAGTAAAATTGAAAGGTATTTTATTAGGTCAACTGGGACAAATCACAAGATTTCAACTCCACCAATGACTGAAGGAATGGGTCTGTGTTTGTATGCTTTTCAGCTGCCTTGTGTGAATGTGTCAACAGTCCCTTAAAAACGAAATACCATCTCAAGAGTCTGAGCTGCACACCCACAAAATATCATGTTTCTGCAGCACAATCTTGTAGCAATGTGCAGAGAAAGACAGCCTCAGACTTGCCTTTAATCGTGGGCTGCTGTTTCGCAAACAAACTGAAGGGATGACTTCATCTGTACCCGCCCCCTCCTCCTCCCCACTGCTGCAGCCATGCACCACACAGGGATAAACAAGCGCACAACTAGAAGTATCCAGCATCTAGCAGGTTAGCTACACAAACAAAAAGAAAACACTAGTAAGCTCACCTGCATCAATGCAACCGTGGTCATATCTTCTATCCGCCAATTCTGAAACACACTCGCTGCTTTTGGGCTTTAACGTGCTCGTAGCAACCATGGTGATAGCCTGTTTCTCCTGGAGTCGGCCGTTTTCCCGTAGTTTTAGAAAAGCTGCCTGAAAATAGTAGCGTCATTGTGTCAGTCCAAGCGGATGGTTTGAGCTATATTTAAACAAATGACTAACTGAGGTAGCTACCTCAGGATGCTAAAACTTTCAAAATGTAGCACCTAAAAGACAAAAAGCCGTAAAAAAACCTAAACAAATAAAAACTTAAACCCCTCAATTCTTAACTGCTAGCTTAAAAGACACTCATTCGCAGCATTAAACGACTCACCTTAAATATTATTTAATACAAAATAACTTAATTTAGACGGTTCCTCATGAATAAATTCGCGCACACACACATTAATATAGAAACACACACACTGACAGTCAGACGTACTGCAACGGGGTGAAACTTCTGAGGGTTATTTATACCCTCGTCTACTCAGCTGACCAGAGGGCTTGACCAATCAGGCGCTGGACGCGGGACACAGCTCCTTTCCGATTGGCTGCGAAATAGCATTTAAATTAATTCATTGACCAATACTTGGGGGTGATTTCTTGTGTTGCTACGTGGGCAAGATAACACGCCGTAACGTTTTTGTATTCATTTTAAAGCGTTAACTTCGCCCGAAACGTGTTTTAATATGCACTCAACGCTTCAGCCACCTGTTTGGTAGATTATGGGTCACCAGCAAATGTTAATAAGCTATCTATGACTGTTTCATTATTATTATAGAGAGACCTCGAGCTATGTTTAAGCCTGTAACCAAGCCACGTGAGTTTTCATATTGCTGTTTGATCAGAAAACGCAAAATATTTTTGTAATCAATAAGGTAAACGAATAAAGAAAAAATAAAAGTTAAACTACACACTTTAAAGAACGGGTGGTTAATTAATATTCCCAATGTGTCACTTGATAGACTGGGACTGCACCAATAAGCTGAACTCATTACTGTTCAGTATCAAGTTTATCTCTTTGTGAACTTATTCTGGTGGCCCTCCACAACAGTCCCAGATTCTCATGTGGGCCCTTTAAAAACAGATTTTTTTTTAAAGTAACTTTATTCATAATTTTATTAGCTGTATTGACACAACGGTACCATCTAGAAAATTTGAGGCAAAAGCTGAAAATAAATCCCTTTTTCATCTCAAATCCAATTTTTGTGAACCTCACCCCAAACACAGAGTGCACAATGTCCTCATCAAAAGGACACACTGCCGTATGAAAGACCTTCATCCTAACACAGAAGATCAGTAGACGAAGTCTGAGTGGGTTTCACTTCCCAAAAGTACAGTTATGAGTAAAGTGTGCAAACATTTCTCCAGATATTCTTTTAAACCAGATCAAAATGTGAATTTCAGGATTGTGAGGCAGGAGGAAGCCCTTTGACTATAGAGCCGCTGAGCCAAAAATGTCTTGTCTTACTGTATTGTGTGTATACATTTGGCAGGCAACGCGGCGAGCACAGTTGTTCAGTTCATCAGCGGTTTATCTCTCACCACTCACAGTCTCAACAGAGTTTTTCTCCCAGTAACTGGATCTGACCCTCTTACCCCCAGCAGCTCTGCTGGCTAAAGGGTAATGGAATCCAGTGGGCGAGGGAGAGACGGAGAGACCAAGCGTTTTCCACCGGTCACATGGGGGGAACTAGATATGCCCTGGAAAAAAAGTCACATTCTTTAATGTTGCTGCTTTTGTAGATGCAGAAATATACTGACATGTGTTAGGTAAGCAAGGACTTTGGTAAAGTTCACATGTGTCAAAAACACAGCAAGGACAGAAAGAGCTGTCATTATGGAGGCGGTGGTAATGAGGTTTGGACTGACATTTATGAAAAATATGCAAGGTCGTTAGTAGCTGTCTAAGGGGTAGAAGTGGGTCAGGGGCTCTGAATAAGGAGTACTTGTACTTTAGGTAGATTACAAGTAGAAGTAAAATAATTTCCCAGCTCTTATGCAGCGCCTCTTAACATCATCAGTATTAGGGCACAGTCCAGCACATAAAACTCTGTATCTAATCGTTTCAAAGCCAGCAATCAACATTTTACACCCTGCAATTAAAATTTACAAGCAAGAAGAGATTCCTTTGAAGAGATATTTATCCAGGTCATCGAGTAAAGTTTAAAATAATCTAGACACTTCTATATTCTAAAGACTATCATCTCGAGTGTCAGCTGCATGACATATATCTGCCATAAAGAGAACACCGTGTGTGATTTATTCCAGACACTGTGCCCGAGACCTGTCCTGCAAAGCTCTGGTTCTTATCTTGCAGGCGTTGTTGTAATTTGCAGCAGTGGGAGTTAGCTGCAGTAGCCTGGGCAGCAAACTGATTCGTGCAGTGTCTACAACACAAGCATTTCTTAAGCACTCGGAAATTGAGCTCAGGAGGTGCAGTGCGTTTGCACTTCTGCACAAGATCACATCCACTTCTGCTCGTTTTGCTTTGTGCGTCAAACATCTGCTCCACTGAAACAGCTGAGAGCAGGCCCCTAATGTGAGGCACTGCTGCGTTCGACCTTAACCTCCTGTCAGTAAGTCGAGTCAAATCCGAATCCGCTTGATAATTTTTCCCCAACTCCTGTTTCCCTGAATGAAGCAAAAGATGAAACGTGTCGGGTCTCGGGTTACTAATCCATTCTGGTTCAGATGAGCCTTCTCTTATCCCCTTGAGGACACGTGGTATGCCGATCTGGGACTCGCCTCCATCCAGTAAAACGTGCCCCTCGTTGACCCCGCTAGGAAACTGAATAACAAGAAGCTTTTTGCTGAGTTGCATTTCAGGAGAAAGCAGGTTGCATGTGCCGGGGTTCATATCGGTGTGTAGCTGCGTTTTGCTGGTTGTACATTTAAAAAAGGACTTACACACACACAGAAAAAAGTTAAACCTATTCTTTAAAGTCTGTGGGTCATGAAGGCTTTAAGTTATCACTTTATAAATTCAAACATAAAAGGCTTTTATGTGTCACACAGTGAGCTCAAAATCTCTGTTTTCACAGGCAGCTTGAACAGTTTTAATTAACAAATGAAAAATGTTCTGAAAGGCATCGTTTACATCTCAGCAATATTAAAAAAGGCAACTTTTATCCCCAGTCCATGGTTTTGTAACTTGTTGGCTGGTCATCTGTGAAGCGCTGTGTCCGGGGCTGACACCCATTCAACTATTTCACGGCTTCAAACGATCTGAAATACAGCAGCTTGGTTTTTAACAGCTGCTAAGAAAAGAAAGCACATCGCTCCCTTCCTAGCTTTTTAAAGGCTTTAGTGGTTTACATTTCTGATCTGCTCGCACTATTCTCTGCCCCAGGTCACTTAGGTCATTATCACAACTGCTCCTGTCAGACTTCTTTATTCATTTCTCAGATTTAAAGCTGTCTGACCCCAGATTTGGATGAATCTCCTACTTCAGCTCAGATCGTGTCCCACAGCTGATGTAAATGTAAACTCGACCTTTTCTTAAACACTTTTACAGCTTTGATGCGTTGGTAGTTTATTCATCTGTTTTTGTAATCCTTGCCAGTTACTTCCTCAGATGCACAGTTTTACTGTCCCCTCTAAATGCATCGACTGTAAAGCGCTTTGGGTCGAGTGCTGCTGTTATTAAATGTGCTTTTAAAATAAAATGACTCAACGTTAATGTGAATGTTTCAAATGGCAGTTAAAGAAAGCCCGCTATGCTCATTTCTATTCTGCAAAGCATGCACTTTTAGTTAAGAAGGCTTGTGCCTTAAAATGTAAAAAGACAGAAGGATTCAGGTTTGTAACAACAGGAACAAAAACATGTGGGAGAAAATAACAAGCAAAGATACATATTGATTATTTAGAGTCAAGAGAGGAGAAGGGGTCGAAAAGGGGGACAAACACACTGAGCAGGAGAGCGCGAAGAAAGCTCCCCACGATGCCCTGAATGTCACAGCCCCGGCCACAGCTGTTAGCGCATTTTATTTGTGTGTGGAGGGTCTTCTGCCAACCTGCTCGCCGTGTCTTTGATGGAAACGTGCCCACAGTCCAAGCTGTCACCCGGTCTCATTTTACGAAGGCCACGGTCAGACCTAACAGGGCAGTGTGTGAATCAGAGCAAAATGAAGGTCATGAGAGATTTTATGTTTGATGTTATATACTCAAAACACCATCTGGGAGGGAGGCTCTTGAACTTATTTGTTACGCACTGTGTGGAAATATGAAGAAGAAGCTGAGAGGTGTGTTTGACTATCGTTGCTTATATCTCACTCCACTGTCAACAACCTCTTTGGAACCTGGCTGCAATAAACAGCAGCCAAAAACATTTCTTTGCTCTTTCATTCTGTAGTTACCTGTTGGCTCCCTCTAGTGGTGAATCACTTAACTCACACCATTGGTGTCCTACAGCTCGCTCACAAAGAACCACAATTAA
Source organism: Pundamilia nyererei (assembly GCF_000239375.1). NCBI lineage: Eukaryota > Metazoa > Chordata > Actinopteri > Cichliformes > Cichlidae > Pundamilia > Pundamilia nyererei. Next base: position 752,236 of record NW_005187612.1, read on the forward strand.
ATACAATAAATTAGAACTTTTAATTTATTTTAATGATTAAATTATCCATTTAGCACATCTCCTATATGCTATTTCAGATCTATCAGAAGATGCATATGATATGTATATGGTAAAAAACAGGGCAGCACAAAAAAGACATTTTCCAGTGATTTATTGAGGAAATTGATGATGACAAATTCCAGCCACAAAGCATAAAGTAGTTCCAGTGTCTATAAATCCAAACAGCCTTTTGCATCTGCTTTAGTTATGAGTGCTTTGGTGCAACATTTGTAGAAGAAAACCCCACAAAAACATTTAACAGACCCTCTGTTGCAGCAAATTCCTATGTGAGCTGAGTTACACGCGCAAACAAGTCGTCCTAACAGCAAATATCTAGCGCACATCAAACAAACCCCAAACCTTCATAATTAGCAAAAAGGCTCAAGGCAAGTAAAAAGTAAATGGCAGATAAGAAGGTAACGAAAGGATGATTACAGAGTTATAAAGCGTATGATAAGACTAACGTGAAGGATCTGGGGTCACTACACAGGAAACATGTTTGCGGCAGTAGTTTGCACAAATAAAGGCTGCATAAATAATAAGTCACCACTGTCATTTAATAGGTGGCGCGTCAGCTTCTTTAGATGAGCTTTGCGGTCCTTACTTTTGAGATCAAGTTCGTTTGTTTTAAGATTTATCATCGCAGTCACACGCCCTACTTCATAAAACTGCTCTCTGCATACAGAATCACACTTGAAAGCATCTTTTATTTTAAAAAAAAATTAAAATATTTCATTACAGCTTAAAAAAAAGGAGACCTAGGATCGAAACAGCTTTCTCAGACCATCAGTGTGTGGGCGGCGATGGTGACTCTTCTTATCTGGCTTCAGCTGAAACACACAAAAGAACAGGAGCAATTCATAAAACTGATTTTCCAACCTGAAAAGTCAAAAAGGCCGTTAAATTGTGATTTTCATCTTATTGCGTTTGCTGTTTTAAAGCTCCGCTCCAGCAGCCTGCAACAAAACAAACCCTTCTTTTTTTTTCCTCATCAGAATTCCTGAAGCGTTATTCCATTTCCCTGCCAAAGGCATGCAGGCCTGACTGGGAAGGAAGGCACTGCATTCGTTGGCCAACTTGTGTTTTATAGTAGGTGGAGTGAAGGGGTAACTTAGGGTGTGTGCGCAAACTATGCTTGACATGCGCGCCCGTGGATGTGCTCGTGCCTTTACGCACGCACGCCTCCGTAGCATGTGGGGCCACGCTGACATTTACCCAGTGCACAATAGGTCGCGTCCAAAATAATCTGCGTTTATGTTAGGATGTCCCTATCTTTCAAGCCCTGCTGCTTGTTTGAGGGCGGGGGGCGCGAAATCACAGGAAACACCTTCTGCTGCCTAGCTAAAGCCCCAGAAGCCCCATACAGTACAATGAGGATATTAAAAGCCCAGCACTTCCCTGGGATAATTGAAATTCGATGTCTGGAGAAACAGTTTCACCAAGTGATGGAAGAATGCGCAAACAGAGGGAAGTCGGGAGGAACCCGCTGCAGGAAATAGAGGGAAGGCGGCTCACCGTTCTCTTCTCTTCCTGATGATTTAACTCCGAGGAGCATGACGCCATCCTTGCTGTTCTCAGCTCTCTGGAAAGATGCGCTGTGAAGGGTTTTAAAGAGATAAATGTTTGGCTTTTCTTCACACACCCTGAAAATGGCATAATCTGTCTGATCTTTTAATATCAAACTCACTTCTCAGTTCCAGTGTCGACGGTTTCTGTTCAGCAGAAGACAATTAACAGAAGGCAATGATAAGCACACATGCTTGTTTGAATTAAAATCATTTTTCAAATCATAAATCCCAGTGTAAGCACTCGTGCATGGGCGTCCTGGCAGAGCATGTACCTGTGGGGTTGTGGACTTTCTTGGATTTGAATTTGAGGACGATGGCGATAGCAGCTGCGGCCAGGATGGCGGGCAACACAAGCCACCACAGCTTTTTATCTGGGGGAGGGGAAGACGAAGGACACGGCCATCAGTATCCATCTGGTGTGACGTGCGTCTTCCACATTTGCGTCTAACCAAAGGGCAGAGCAGTGATGTAGCAGCTGCAGAACCACGCAGTTTGGACTTTCGACCTTTAACGGCCCTTCTACCAGCACGTGAAAATGGACTCTGCATTGCAGTGCAGAGTTTTATCCCCCAAATCATTAAAAAGTTAAAAAAAAATTTTTTTAAAGTCTGTCAACATAATATGTGACCTTTTTTAAAACAAGATTTTATTGGATTGGGCTATTTTAAAGGTTTTGGAGCCCTGCAGTGGAATGATTCAGCCCTCTGAGGTGGCAGAGTCAGTGGGCTGGGCAAATGGGAATCTCAGTAATTACTGTGTATTTTTTTGCCCACACATCAGATATATGTAATCAGGAATCCCAAATTGCTTGCGGTGTTGCTGATACTGTAATCCCCAGTAGGACACTAGTTTTCTGTTTTGATCCGTTTTCCTTTTTTTTTCTTTGCTCTGAAGCTTTTTGTGCTTTCAAGTTCAAGGTTTTCATTTAACAAACGATACTCACAGTCTATGCATTCATCTTCATCTCTAGATTATAAGTTAATCATATGGAGGACCAGAAGAGCTACATATCAAGATCATTCAATATGACTCAGTGAAAATGAAATGAATGAATGAATATCTACATTTACTTGTTGCTGGCATTTAATCATATACCATTTATTTAGTGTCTATATTTTTATTGGCAGCTTTGGTCCTCCGTACAGTTTCAGCTGTGAGAGGCTGCAGCTGCTGCATCGCTGGTGTGCAAAGTCAGACTGATTAGCTTTGTTACCTGCTGATTTCTCCTCTGTTTGACCCGCCTGAGAACCTTTCAACGACACACATTTTGATTTGATTAAACACGGTTGGGATGTCCATTCATGACCTCACGTTTAGCTCACTGTACACAGGATCACTTACCGGGACTGTTCTCCTGAGGGGTCCTTTTAGTGGGAGGTGATGATGTCCTTGAAGATCTGCTTTGAGAGTCAGTGGTGTTTTGTTGTCCTGTCACATTTAAATTCATTATTTATTTATATATTTCATCAATTAACGTAATTTATTTTATTTTTTTTACTCAAAGACGGTTCTGGTTTCAATTATAATGTGTGGAGCTGTTTGGGGATTTCTTTTCATTTCAACATTTTCAACAAGGACGTGCTGAAGGATGGTTATCAATAAGAGAAGAGGGCACAGAAGGAAAAAGAAAGCGAGGGAGGCAAACAATCATGTCGATACAAACAGTACTGTACCTGGGGCAGGAGGAATGTTACCTGTGGACGGTAAAGAGCAGCGTTGTTTCATTTGAAAAACAAACTGTTTTAGTTGTTTGATGTGTTTTTAATGCTTTAAAAAAAATCGCATGATCACATTTTATTTTATTGTGTACCTAAGGCCTGGTCAGGATCGGTCTCATCTGTTCAGAAAACAAAGAAAGAAAAAGAAAAACGCTTCAAACATGGTCATCATTTTTGTAACAAGTGAAGAAACCTATGCCTATCACTGAGGAGCTCACACGTGCCACACTTACCTTGACCTGCTCTGCTTTGGACATCAGAATGCTCACTCTGAGAGACATTAGTGGGGGCTGATAAAAAAGAAAAAAACCTCATGAAATATGTTAAAAGTATCTATGTCAAACTGCCTTCCATATACATTGTTACACTTTATTTCTGAATACAAAATGAAGTTCATTTAAATCGTCTCTGTACTAAAGCACATGTAGAAACCCTTCAACAAACCACATATGTCATATAAAATTATACAGAGCCTTACTTCCAATGCTTGTCTTGTTCATTAGTTCAGAAGTCAAAGAGTCATTCTGGGCGGATGTGGATGTAGCAGCAGCAGCAGCATCAGCAGCAGTAGTAGGTAACATAGTATTGGCTTTAGGCGTGTCTCTTGTAGGAAAATCTGTTGGAGCTTGACGATAAAATAAACAAGCAGTCTTTAGCCCAAACTAGCTTGTTTTTAAAAGCACACCAGCTTGTCCCTTTCCCCCCCCCTTTACTACAGTATATTATTTATTACCTTTAAATCCACCGTATTTTAAATGTCTTTACAAGTACTCCAGTATGCAGTTTAAGGTCACAAACCGTGCTTCTACATCTACAGGTGTGTCCTAAAAATGGTTTTAAGGTGAGCTTTGAGAAACCGTTTTCGTGCTCAGGAGATGCATGTAAATTCCATGAAACAGGACAATAAAGCAAAGTGAAATGCAGAGAAATTTGGAAGAGGGCTTTAAGAAACACTCACCATCCAGAGGAGATGTGGTCGTATTTGTAGGAGGAGAGGGAGATGCTGCTGTTATTGCCTTTGCTTTTGTCGTATTTGTTGTTATTGTTGCAACTGTTGCCGGTCCTGGTGCTTTTGTTGTGGTTGAGGTTTGGTTTGACTCATTTTCTGTGTGATATGAAGAAATCATGAAGGAAGTTAAGGAAAATGATTTGATTAGGTCCACATAAAAGTCTTTTGGTGGTTATTTAAAGATATATGTGATTGTGGAGAGGTTACAAGAGAGATTAACACACTTTGTCATCTATCCAGAGAAAATCTACAACCGACACCAGCTCACTGTTGAACTCATTGCATCTAAAAACTCAAAATCTTTGTCTGCATGTCTGTCTTGTAACGTCCCTGAGTGCCTTCTTTGGTTGGATTGTTCTCTGCGATCCAGATTTAAGGTATTTCTGCATCCGCTGGAAGGTATGTCTATCTTTTATGTACAGTCTTTGGTTTCACCATCAGATCAGGCCCTGACTCGCCACGTCAGGGTATGAAACAGAAAGATGGCTCCAGCAGAAATGCTCAGCTTGAGGTTTCACAGCAGGATTTTACTGACCAACGGGTGGTGCAGCAGTGGCTACAGCTTATATTGTCCACCTGTATGGTCTCCATTGAAGATTTTGGGTTGTGGTTGCTTTGGTAACCTTGCATTTCTCATAATTACTCATGGGAATGGAATTCTTTGGCTCCATCTGAAGTCGCTTCCGATCGCGGAAGTGACGGAAGCGATGGTATTCTTTGTCTCTGCTGAACACTGTGCCGCCAACAATGAATTCACTTGTCATCGTTACAAGTCACAAAACTTAAGTGACATGTTGCTGTTCTTTTCCAATGTGCACAAACCTTTTTAAAAATACTCAACCGAGAAAGGAAATGGTTAATATTTCTTTTTTGTTATTACAGTAAGTTATTACTTGTGTATCCTTGGTTGAAACTGTAAAGATATTTATCCCCAGTTTTGCTCACTGAGTCACAGGCTTGCTTTACAAGCTCTGACCGCCATCCTGCGTCGTGACTGTTTGGCGCTACTTTAAAGGCCAGCTTCTGAGACGACCGAGGGTCAAACGTGTCAGACGGGGTGAAAAGTCTAGATAGAGAAGGAGATTACGGCATGTCGAGGTGGATATCCTCTGCCCCAAGTGTCGCAGCAGTGTGAAGCTGCATCCTGTCCCAGACACATACAATTGTTGCTCCCCGACCTGTGTTAAGCTTCCTGCTGTCGATCACGATTTCATTCAGTGCATTTCACTGCAGTCCGGCTGCTTGATGGCTAACAGGACGTTTCTGCTCTGACCGCACAAAGATCAGACTGTTTTTCATGAATCTGGTCAGGAAGGAAAATCAAGTCTCCCTGCCAGACATAACTCTAAAGTATTTAAGGCAAGTCTCAAGTCAGGTCATTGAGTTATTAAAGGAAGAGTACGAGGCGAGTCTTCGGTATGTTGGATCATTCAGAGAGTTGTTTAAGTTCCTGCTAGTAAATCGAGGTAAAGTTAAATGTTAAGTATGTGTAAATTGTTTGCGACGCATCGTGGCCTTTTCAGTCCTTTAATCAGGTAAACAAATACAAGTCAAGCCTCAAGTATTTCAAAGCAAGTTTAAAGATCAAAAGCTAAAGATTTGCCAGCATCAGAGAGTTTCGGATCCTACCAGGCCCACACTTCATTACTTTTCCTTATGTGTCGCGGAACAAAATCTCACACAGATAATTCTAATGGCCCAGGCGTGGGCGTTTCCTCCAGCTTGTTTACCGCTTAAACCTTGGAAGAAGATTGGCTGTCACCTGGGATCTGTCAGGCTCAGGACAATAATCTGCTGTCTCTGTGATAGAGGGGGCGGTTTGGTTCTCACTGCCTATCTGCTGTTAGATCACCTATCTGCTCGGCACAGACAAGCTTTCAAGTTCTTTTGTTTCTGCACAACGAAAAAAAAACCCCCATCAAGTCAGTAGCCATGTGGCACTCTGGTGCTTTTCATGCCAGAGGTTCTGACTTGTATCTAACATCTGTTCACTCGCAAAAATCAGAAACAAATTGTCAGACTTGTTAGTTTGAAGGTCTCCGTTAAGATTTGGAGGCATAGAAACACAATCACATAAAAATGTGCTCCAAGTTTATCTCCCTTGGATAAGCAAAAATAGTCTGAGTGGATGTCCTTAAAGTAACGTAAGTGACTTTTGACCATCGCTGTGATCTTTATCATTGCACACACCAAGGGGGAAACGCATGGGTTAAAGGGAAGAACTATTAACCAGTGCTCAAACCAAAACAGAACACAACTATGGAGGCGGTCATCTTGATAGAAAGCCTACTACGTTTAGTTTTACTATAAATCAGTGAAGGCCGCCGTTCTACAGAATCTTCCCCACACAGAAACAAGGTTGTTGCTAACTATTAAAGAGTGCTGAAGACTTCTATCAGCATGTGATCAAGCTGTAGCCATTGTGAATGATCGCCCTACCTTGTGTGAAGACATGGGCAGATGCTAGAAGCAGGACAGCAAAAACCCTGACGGACTTCATGGCGATTCTGCAGCTGTGAACTCCTTAAACGTCTCCCTTCGAGTGGCCCGTGTGAAAGGTGTCCAAGCCTGGGTGCTCCGCTGCTGATGCTTATTTTGGCACTTCCTTTAGATAGAGAAGGGGAGGAAATACACTGGCTTCCCTTCCTGACGTAAACTGGGTGGATGTAGAGACTAACACAAGGCAGGCACTTGGCTCAATTCTGGGTCTATTTAACAATCATGTCAGTTTTGTATAATGTGGTGGAACCCAAAGGCAACTCCCATTGCTTATTTTTTCCTGCTCTGACACCACTTAACAAGGGTGAAGGAGACTGGAGAGACCTCATGGAGAGTGAACGGAGCAGAATCGGACAAAACAGATGAGATTAGATCTTTAAAAAAGTAGTTACACTGAGCCAGAGCTGTGTGTAAGTGAAGTAACTGTGGTAAATTTTGATAGTGGTGACATTGCAAGCCTTAATCCATTGGAAACCATTAACATACTACACAGTTCAGTCATCATGCACACACATAAACTGAGAGATAGAATCAGATTGGTAAATAATGACTGGAACTGATGACAAAGACCTGACAGCCCAGGGGAGCCGCTGAGATGCCAGCCATTTTCCACTGTTTGTTAAACAATGTCTTCACAAAACCTGTTGTCCAGGCGTGTTGGTGGTAACACACACACTCGCACATCGACCGATGCATAAAGTCAAGACAGCTGTTTTTTTGCAAAAGCATCACAAAATTAGTTTGGATTTTTATACAGAGTGAGGTTATAATCAAAGACGAAATGAGTTCTTCACTTTTGAACACTGCCCGCTTTTACTTGAAAAAACATTAAAAAAAAACAAAAACCTCATATTGTTTCCTACCCTATCCCCACCCCACCCCCAACAAAACCAAACTGCTGTTTTTTGGGCCCTCCCAAAAAACAGGATGTCAGAGTTTACTTCCTTTCATTTAAACATTGTGTTTAATAAATGAAAGGAGGTCCAAAAGAAAGACACTTGAGACACACACACGAGAAGTGGACTTCTTAGCTAAAATATAGAATGACTTAAATGTTTGTTTTACTAATTAGAAATTGTTTTTTTTCCACCGACAATAAAATAGACATAGCTGCAACATATTTTCCCAACACATTTTCAGAAAGCCTGACATTTCCAAAATTAAATGTAAACTTCAACTGCAACCTAATGTACATGCACACACCGATCACTTCATTCGGTACACCTATTCAGTTCCTCGTCAATACAAATGTGTAATCAGCCAATCACGTGGCAGCAGCTCAGTGCGTTTAGACCTGTTGACATGCTCACAATGACTCACTGGACTTCAAATCAATCATCAGAATGAGGAAGAAAAGTGATTGAAGTGTTTGTTTAATTTAATGTGTTTGTCCTTGGCAGGCTGGTTGGTATGAGTAAGGAAAGTGGCCTAAAAAGAGAAAATATGCAGTTAGCAGTTGGGTGGAGATATCTTGTTGACTCCAGAGGTCAGAGGGGAATGACCAGGCTTCTTCTAGCTGACAGGAAGGCAGCACTATTGCCAATATATAATCACTTGTTACAAGAAAGGTATGCAGAACATCACTCTCATCAGCTAAGAACTGCTACTGCAAAGTGTCGTCTCGAGCTCATGCTGCATTTGGATGTAAGGATCAGAATTTGGCATAAACAGCATAAAAGCACGGCTCCGTCCTGACTTGTATGAGCAGTTCAGGTTGCTGGTGGTGTAATGTGTTTGAGATATTGACTTTGGGCCCCTTTGTATCAATTCCCTCATTGTTTAAAAATCACAAGCCTACCTGTTGCTTACCATGTCGATCTCTTTAATTAAAGCGCACCCATCCTTTGACGGCTTCCTTCTCAGGTCATCTCAAACTTCTTTTGAACGTGACAGCGAGTTCGTTCTACTCGAATGGCCTCCAGTCACCAGATCTCAATCCAGAAGAGCACCTCTGAGATGTGGCGCAAACCAGAGTCGCATCATGGATGTGCAGCCATGCTGTCACATCAATCTGAGGAATGTTTTCAACACCTCAGGGTCCAACTCGGGCGTAGCTAATAAAGTGGCAGTTGCATGTATTTAAAAAAGAAACAAGGCTGCAGATCCCTGTTCTCACAAACAAGTGTGATTATGCACAGTGATTATGTTTGAGCTTAGCCTCCCGAGTTTAATCAAAGAAGTCACTGAGGTTGATAAAGAGGAAACACCTTTGCTGAGGAACTGCCAAGTAGCAATTTCCTATTTACATACTGCAGGGCTTTGAGCCAAGCTGTGTTTGACTGGAGCTGTAGAGGAGAATCACACTGAACTCGTATGAAACCATATATGACGATGACTTCTATCGGTTTTCAGGCGCTTTTCCCTTCCTGAACCCTGAGCTGCAAATTAAATACCACACCTCTACCGTCTTTGGTTTCCTCACAGGTTTAAATTACACAGAACATGAGTGGGCTTCCTGTAATCTCTCTGCAAAACACACACCTGATCACACCGCATTTGAAATCCACTGCGGGACGACTTGCAGGCCGACCTGCGGTCTCACGCACACATTCACCACACACACAGGAGATTCAGGTTCATTTCAAGTTGAAATTCATGCACATTTTTATTGAACAGTTATATAAAATACTTTTCATAGTTGCAAGTGCATGCCTCATCTGCCAACAGTTTTGAAGTTAAATTACAAAAGCAAGGCTTCATGTCGTGTAGTGAATTACTTGGGCACTTAAAGCAGTTTTTAAAAAAGATCTAAGTTTGTTTTTTCCTCGTTTCATCTTAAAGTATTGAGCAGTATCAAACCTGTAACTGATATACAAAGCAGAGGTCCAAATAATAGTCATAATAATAATAATCAAATTACACTTTCTGTGGCACATTTACAAAAACAAAACAAAACCGATTCACCTGTTATATGACACAAACAGCTAATCATGCATTTTGGAGTTCCACATGTAACCACACACCTCACAAGAATTGTCAAACATGCTTAATTGGACTGTGTGCACTTACAAGCGCAGGTTAAAAATTTCATTTCTCATCCATCATAGATAATTAAATGCTTCAATTACAAAAAAAAGAAGGCATAGAGCATCATGGTGTTAATTGAAAGTATGCAGTTATACGTTTCCAGTATATGTTCACTAAAGCGCAATATATTTCAAAACAGGCCTCCACAGCCAAAGTTTTCAGATGTTCTATTTCCTTTTGTTTGATTTTTTTTTTTATAAAACATGCATAGGCAGACACTTTATTGTATTCTTTTTTCCTTTTCTTTTTTACACAATATAGTTTCTCTATTTTTACTTTGTTCGCAATACTTAAAAAGAGAAAAAAAAAATAACACTCATTTCCAGCAAGCCACAATAAATCTACCCTCCCCCCCCCTCCCCCCTTCCAAAAGAGACAAAAAATAAACATATCTGCAAATGATAGATAGGTTAAGTGTAAATTCCAGTTATGAAACTCAAGAAAATAGGTATTCATTACTGAGTTATTTAGCCATTATACAGAAAAATCAGGTCAAAGCACACACCAAAAGAACCTGAGGTAAGCATAATATGTACAAAACCATAAAACGTTCCATTATTTGGCATTTCCACAACATTGCAACATTCTTTTTTTTTTTAAGACTGCCTAATTAATTTCAGAGCTATTTTATAAGAGTAGCAAAACAAAAAGTTATCAATAAATAGTCCTTATTTAGTTTGTACACCCTTATATGTTAAAAACATTATCTCATGTTCTGTCCTTTTTAGTGCTGTATTTTTGTAAACGTACGATAGTTAGTAAGAAGTTAAACGACTTTCCGTTTCGGTGTAAATGAGCAAGGGTCTTTCAAGAAAGAAAAAAAAAAGAAAAACAAGAAACTGAATCACCTTTAAGATCTCGATCTCTCTTTCTCTCCCCCATCGTTCTTTCCCTCTCTGACATACTGTGGTGTGGAGGTGAATCAAGCGCGGTTACGGCCTGACCCTTCAGAAATGTGACCTGGCAATAACTTAGCAGATTTGACTATGAACTAATATTTTGAAGGCATATCCAAAGACTAGCAAGTGAGATGTCCCCCCGTTATGAGCCATAGATGCCTCCCCCCTCCACATTCCAACACTCCTTCTCCTCCTCCATCCCACACCTTCACCCTCTGCCCCTTTTCTGTGGTGGCGGGTCGCGATGAGGCTGGGGGGCGAGGCAGCCCCGTCGGCCAAGGTGGCGCCTTGCTGCTGGGCCTTCACTGGATGTTGCTGCCGCTGCTGGTGCTCCCCTTGGCGTCTGTGCCGTTGGTCTCCGAGGACAGGGCCTTGTTGAGAGAGTTGAGGCTGGCGTCAGAAGGCAGGGCGTCTCGCCGCGGAGGCATCCTCTCGTTGATGCGGTCCAGGCCCTTGGCCTCTTCGAAGCTAGTGATCTTGTGCTGAGGCGAGAAGCCTTTGATTGCTGTTGAGATGCAGGAAATAAGGGTAGGGAGGGGAAGGGGGGGAGAGTTAGGATTGATTTTATATGGTGTAGAGTTTAAATGATTAAAAGAATGGGGGTGGAAGGGGTGGGGGTCACGCTCACATTCACCCGTGAATCACCAAATTTGATTATATTTGCTTTGCTCTTGAAATTGTGAGAGAAAAAAAAAATGTTTTACTGAGAAAATGACAACAGAGACTGCACCTGATCACCTGATGAGCTGCTGGCTAGTTCAGTTACATTTAATCCATGAAAACTGAATATCTAAAGGCGATCTCTGATATGATAAGTGTATGGCGTCGATCTCTCCAGACACACTTGTAGGTTTGGAAAACAGAAATACTTGCTTTCTTGGGTGGGGTCAGATGAGAAGATTTAAAAAAATAAATAAATAAAATAAATCCTGCCCATTAAATCTGGTTAGCTTAGCTTAGTAACAAGAAACAAAGTTTCTTTTGGCTGCTACCTTGTTTGCAAAGTGTCAATATCCTCATATTTCTATCCAAGCTGTCCTTTTTGATACAACTCTTCAAGGGATTTTGATAATCTCCTCCTGACTAGAACCATGCATCTTTTGCATGTTTGGCAAATGTGTTAACCACTACACTATGGAGCCGACTGTAAAGCGTTAAACTTCCACCCCTTGAGCGTGGAACCAAAAGCGAGGCAATCAAAGGAGACTACCAAAGGAATGTTTACAGGCTAGCACAAAATATTGTTTTTTTGGTTTCTATTAATAATTTCTATGAGTTATAAGTGGATACCAGGCAGGTCAAAGTTTGTGCACATTAGTGCTTTGCTGGGTGTTAAGCTGAAGTAGCTAGCTGTGACTGAGAATCACGAGTGTTATGAATCTTCTCTTGTGACTCCACCCAGGAAATAAAAAAATTCTAAAAGTTGAACTTTCTTTGGGTTGAAGATGAATGAAGTGAGAAGAATCTTTGCTATTCATGAGGCCAGACAAAGTCTTCAACCACTGTTACTTGTTTGTGTTTTTCATGGAAAACAGTATTTGTCGTGCAGCATTTTAAACGATTAATGGTTTAATAAGGCATGAACGCAATATGAAAGTATTTAAGCAATTTGATAATGTGACAACACACGGATATAACTTATGTGATAATGCCGCTTGACAGATGAAACAATTACATATTCCTTCTAACTCTACAAAGGGCACTTCCTGACATCAGGGTCGACAGGTTTTCACTGTGCCAACAATATCCGTGATAGCAGACCATCTCGTGGCCATCTTGTCATGCTTTTTTGCGCATGTTAAAAGTTAAGAATGTGACCGATATTAACCAAAATCTCAACGCAGCCGTATCGCGGAACACCTGAAGACCCCAAACATCCAGGTCACCCCATCACAACACAGCTTTTGTAACGACAAAAGGGAAGGGGGAGAAATGATCAAAGAGACAAGAAAAGAATAAAGGGAGGAGAAAAAGAAACACTAGAGTGGAGCCCACTGAGACATTCACTTCCACAAAATAGAAACCACGTTGAGACTGAGCTCACGTACAAAGACACTATCAAAGGAACTTGGGGTGCTAACGACTTGTTTAGTCTGCTTGAAGCATGCAGCAATTGAAGGTTGACTGGAGGTTATGATGGGTGGAAGTTGCAATATGATACAAAACTGAGTGAACTAAACTGAATAATGAAGATAAAACCCTTTAAATATGCAAAGAAACACCAATGACATGAATAAAACCAGCAATTCAAGGCTGTTTCATTCAAGTCGATGGATACTTTAAGTATTACAAGAACGAATCGTTCCAATATTCAGCTTGAGTTCTATTTCAGCACTTTTTAAAAAACATTTTGTTACTTCCACCTTTCATACAGACTGAGGGTGATTAATACTATGGTTGTAAATAAGAAAACCCTTCTTACTAGAATGGGGGTGTGACAAGGGGAGGAGGGGATTTGATTTAAGAGGACAAATTGGGGATTGTGGAGAGGACGGTGTGATGGGTAGCGTAGTTGTGTTGCTGCATAGCACAGGTCAGACACAGGTTATTAGCAGCTCAGAGGAAAGAACACGACACAGCAGGGCCACAGAGGATCCACATGGAGAGAGAAGCAGAGAAGAGTCTGGACACTACAATGGACTGTCCTCTATGGGGCTAAAGAGGAAGTACTGGACAATTTCAATGTAAATAGCAGCTGGCATACTACTATTTAGCTCGCAGTTGAGGTTGTTCTTGCGCCAAAGGCGATGCAAGTAAAGCAGATTTTAGGGAGCGTCCAATTTGGATTTCAAAGCCTCCTGTGGAGCGTCTACCAATTCAGATTCAGCTCTAAGGAAGGTGTTACATAAATAAAACAGCAACAACAATGCACAACTGCTTCAGCTGTTTCAAAGGGGAAAACCATCAAGAGCTTTCATAGCAAGACTTCATTGTATTGTGTGAGGGCAGAGCAGAGGGGGAGCGTGCTGTCTGCTATGATAAGAGCATTGCATTAATCATTTAAACTATGATGAGTGATTTCATTGAAGTACCTTCCTCTGGAAAAGTTCATTCAATCCCCAGATAAGAGAACAAGTGCAGTTTACCACATAAAGTATTACCCTCGGTAACATTAGGAATATATTCCATTAGGAAATAAAGTGTTACTTCAAAATGATATTCAATATCCTGTCAAGGTGAACTCTACCGATAACTCGACAGGACCTACTTCCTCTTTAAGGTCGTGAAAACCTTAATCAGGAAGGTGGGGTTATTTTTCACTTACATGGTGCCTTATCTAGATCTGCTGCACACATTTGCTGTGGAAAAATACTGGTACCAGTACCACAACATTAGCACCTGTGCTTTTGGGAAAGGCCAAATTCAGAACCCGTGATGGCGATATAACCTTTGTGCTTCTCCTATTGGTCTGAAGTAGTTAAGGCTTGTTTAGGAAAAGTTCATGCCAGATCTAATACCGTGCAAAAGTCTTGATTTACCGCTTGTTTGTCCAGTTTTATCAATTTTTTTTTAAGGGCAAACCATGTGAGAGATACCAAGTTGTTTGGATAACAGCTCTGAAACTCATCTCGTGTGTTTCTGTGATAAGCTGCTAGTAACAACGTGCCTAAAGATACAATTTAAAATAGGCTTTTAAATAAGTTGTCTGTTATGTGTAGACACAACACTGGTTCATCCCTTTCGTCGGGTGTCTTTTTACACTTGAAAGATTCATAGCTCAGCGGTACTAATTCTAAAAATGGAGTGCCTGGAAAAGTATTGCTCCAGACCACCTTAAAAATTGCCAAACATAGTCTGGCTCCTTGCCGAAACGATACAAACACAATATAAAATGGGCCACGGCTCAAGACCTTTGCACAATACTACACTTTTCAACATTAATTAAGAAGCAGCTTTCTATGAATTAAAAATGAAGGATTTTATTGGCTTGTGTGCATCACATAACCCCTCAAAACTTTAGGTTTTCAGGACCTTTAAGGATGCTGGTCCAGTCTATCCCTCTGGATAGGCTGAAGGCTTGGTAAAGCTGCCAGATGACCTGATGATACCCACCTACATTATATACGTGTGAATGTGCATTTTCTCTTTATCTTGATATTTCATGCAGATTATTTTAACTTCTAACAGAGAAGATCCTTAACGCAGGAGTTTTTGTGGATGAACCGATTGTGGCCTACATTAGCGCTGATTTCCGAGGAAGACCGCGAGGTGTAATTTGCTTTGCACTCACTCAAAATCACAGATGACCTTTGTGATTATAAAATCTGTGCTATGAAAGACATTCCCCTTTCAAACATGTGACCACAGGATTTCCTAATTTACTTACTTCTTTTTCTCCGTTAATACTATGCCACAATTTGTTAGCCCAAACACCCAACACACTCTATTCAAGCACCAGCGAGATGGATGAAAACCCAGCACAGCCCCCTGTCTATTGCCATGAGAAGCAACAGAAGAGGGCAGCCAGACCCATTTACCTTCGTCAGCCTCAATAGCTTCAATAGTAGCTGAAGAGAAGAAGAGGGAGGTTGCAAAATGAATGAGAGAAGTGAGCAGGAGAGTTCATTTTGTCCCAGGAACAAGTCAATGAGCAGCAAAGACAGCCAATGCCGACAACACAGGTTAAAAATCATCTCCACATTTTATGACAGAGGACATGTGGATGTTAGCAAACAGGGGAAACGGTGAAAGAGGGGGGAGGAGGGGAGAGGATGAGCCTTAGTTCCAGATCTGTAAAGGGAAGGCGATACACGTATGTAGCAGCAAACCTCATGGAGAGGATTGCATGTTTGAGGTACTTTGAATGTGTTTGACAAAAGGTCTGAATGTGTGACAGATAAAATGGAAACTGCAAGAATGAACATCGACAGCAATTTTAGCAAGTTGCAGATGCATTAGGTGTTCCTGTTACGCAAAGAAAAGAGTACATTTCGAAACGAGACAAATGGAAAACAGAGAGAGGACTTAAGTGCACGTGCAGGTGTGAGCTTTCTGGCCGTGACTGAACTGTTAATGTAAAGCTCGAAGTACAACAGAAACATGGAGCGTCGTTAGCGTTGTGTTGTGTGCAACATGAAGTAGCATCTGCAGCTGCGGGATTAGCATCTTTTGATAATAAATATCAAAAGTGCTGGCTTACTTCTGCGACGCGTGAGGGGAGGAAACCTTTCAGCCACTTACCAATCAATTACAGTCATCCTCGAGATAATAAGTGAACACACGATAAAACTTTGCAGAGTCAACTTTAACAAAGATGGGGGGTGGGGCGAGGGTGACAACAAAGTAATGACTAAATTCTACTAAAGACTACATACTTAAAAAAAGGGCACAATAGCATGAGACTTTAAAGAGTATGACTGATGGAGTCAACATTAGAGTAGAAGCACACTGATGTGCTAAAGGCAGCAGTGTGATTCTACCAATGTCGTAACAGGAATCTCTGAACATCGCTCTACCTTCACCGCAGTTCTCTTTAGTGTCAGCTGCTTCAAAAACAAATCCCTCTGAACTTATATAATGTATACACTAATCCTTAAGAGCACTATTGTCATGTAGGCCATCGGCAGAAACACCTGTTTGAAACTTAAAGGGGACCCATGATGCTTTCCCTTGTTTTCCAATGCTGGACGGGCATATCAGACATGGTCAAAGTTCCAAATAATGAGGTCAGAGTCAGATATTCCCCCGGCTGATAACACAGAAGCCCCACCCACCTGCTATTCAAGCAGCTCTTTTCAGACAGGGCATGTGCTAATGGGCAGCAACACGGCCCAGTATAAGATAAATGATGATAAAAATGAATCATGCAGAGCTACTTTAGTTGATTCCCAGAAAAAAAACCCTGAAAAAACCCATGATATTGGAAATGAGCATGATAGGTCCACTTTAATGTTGGTTTAAAAGCTCAGTAGAGATGCTGAAAATGACTGTGAAAGAATGCTATGCTTTCAGGATAATTGCATCCTTCCTAACAGAGATATGCAAAACTGACAGCTTTAGTCAGAGGCTCTTTGATTTCTGACAGACTCACGTCTAAGGACACGTGCGCACTAAGTTGATGAACACGGTGTTATGTAATATGTTCAAGTGGTTCTTTAGTAAAGTCTTCCACGATTTCAATAAGATTTTATACATTAGAAACGAAAAGGGGTGTTATTAAGCAATAAAACACAATTTTACTGAGATCCATAGACCTGCACGACTGCTGCTACCTTAGTGTGGTATGACCAGTAGCTAAGTAGGTAATGCTACACGAGGACCAAACAAACAGTTTGATGATTAAGTGTGCTAAAGTACTGTACACCATACTGTACAGCATGATTAAACATTTATTATTATCATCATTATTTAAAGGTTACTAACACTATGCTACAGATGTTTTTGTGTATTCAGGAAAGTGCTAGCTGATGTAGGGTGAGAACCTGTGCGAGGAGAGGGAAGTCTACCGGATTTCTGCTTTACTTGGTGAATGACAAGGCAGATGGCAGCTATCCCTTTTTCTACACTTATTAGTGTCGATACAGTTTTATCCCTTGATTCACAGAGACCTGAGTCTATTCTGACAGAGCACTGCTGAGATTCTCTGCTAGCGCTCAGATCTGATCAGCGCTGTAAACGTTTGTATCCAATTAAAGCGTGCGTAAAGGTGATTCCAAAAAAGCCTTCATCTCCTTGCTGCGGCAGCTTGCCAAACTCATTGAGGGAGCATTTGAAATTTCACATGAGAAAGAGTGAACTGAACTCTTATCTTTTCCCACAAAGAAAAAAAATAACAACACACAATGGAATACTTGCACAATTGATTATACCTGCAGTTTCTAGGGAGAAAGGAGAAAGAAAAAGATACAGGTAATATTTGAGATAAACCCAGTGGAATACAGTGAAAGAATAGGACGGGAAGAGAGCGTATTAATGCCAGATCTACGGAGCCCCGCAGGGGACATGGGAGAAAAAAAAATTAAGACGGACTTTTGCGAGATCTCGCAAAACTTTTGCGAGATCTCGCAAAACAAACTCGGGATCTCGCAAAA
>NW_005187612.1:770953-798642 GCF_000239375.1 Pundamilia nyererei
TTTTTTTTTCTCCCATGTCCCCTGCGGGGCTCCGTACAGATCAGAGGGGACACATGGACACAACAAAAATTTAAAAAATAAATAAAAATCTGCTGAATGTGTTTGTCATTGTTTAGGGAGATAAAAACTACAAGGAGCAACTGTTGCTGTTTAGTAACAATTAAACTAAACATAAAAAAAGACTGACACTCTCAGAAACATTTAACTATGCTAACATTTTGAAATTCCAGTACAGTTAATGAGGAGAAAAGTGAAGGACTCTGTATTTGCAGTATTCTGTAAACACTAAGCTTGCACTTTGTTGAGAGTTCTGCTGTGTAAGGGGAAAACGTGTTGGTGTGAGAATCCACTGGTGGTGGAGGGTCTCTGTGACACACTTACCATTCTGCAGCTTCTCTTTGCCTCCGGACAGCACTCCGCTTGGTAGCATGCCTGTGGGCGTCAGACCCTTCAGCGTCAGCACGCTCTCACTCTCCTCTCTGAAATATTAACCGAGCAACATTTTATTTATTTACACGGTAGAGCTGATTTTATTTATTTAGAAAAACATCAAAAATATGGGTTTTGGGCAGTCATATAACTACATAACCATGTTACTAAGTTAGCAACAAAAACAAAAAAAAACAAAAAGAGTCAGAAATCAATTGTAACATGAAATATTAAAGTAACATATTTATTACTTTAATAAGTTATTAATAATATATTCAAGCGCAGATCTCTAAGGCTGTGTAAATGGAGCTTAACGCAACAACAACACTGTTTTTAAGTGTTTACCTGAGCACAGAGAATACCCTGGCCATCTTCCCAATGGCACGGATCTTGTTGCGGATGACCTCCTTACGTGCAGAAGCTGTGGCACCTGCATTGAGAAAGTGCAAAAAGTCTTACAACCCGTGACTCATCTGAACTCAACCACGTCCTGTGGAAGTCGAGCGTACAATGCATCGCATAGTCTATGTGCTGTTTGTTTTAATCCCCCAAAATCCTCGTTAAAAGACCATCGAATTCAGTGAGTCTACTCAAAACAGAGCACGTCTCTCCACTATTAGTTTATCCAGGAGTGCAGGAGACGAATACAATGCAAACACATTGTTATTGGAGTCTTAAGTTCGGTTTACAGAAAATGGTTTGCATCTATAAACACATCACATCATCTGAGTAATTCTCAGCATTCAGTGCATTCATGCTGCGGCTGTGTTACGTACTGTGAGCTGCAGTCCCTTTGACTCTCACAGATTATTTTGCCCAGAGAGCACTTAAACCTTTTTAAAAACAAGCCACTGTTCTCCATCACTGAATGGCTCTGACCTTGTCCAAAGTGTTTTCAGCATGTTTCGATAAGCACGCTCTTTAAATTTTCCTGTGCTGTGTTTTAGCGGTGGAGACTAACGGGATTTTTCCTGGACTGGAAACTTTGTTTTAAAGATCCCCTTTTGCAAAATAACAGTTTCAAGGTCCCAAAGGCCCAGTTTGGAAAATGTACGAGGGACAGAAATGAAGTCGATGCATGGAGTAAAGCTGGGTAAGGGACACAGCTGACAGGTTGCTCATTCTTCAGAATATATTTATTGTGTACAACAAAGACTAATTTAGATAAAAGGCATGACTCTTCTGAACACTTTTTCCCCTTTCTGGGCCGGCCTCAAACAGGAGTGGGTAACTGTTAACACTTTTGACCCATTTTTCGGTTTAATTGAGAACCACAGTTAGCCTCAGCAGAAGTGTTAGCAGGTGCTTTAAACAGAGGTGTTAGTTTAGAGACTTCAGAAATGCAGAGAGCAAGCACTGAACAAAAGTCTGTCCATCTCTGCACACACCAGTACAGCTAGTGTTTGTACCTTTTTTGGGGGGATATATTAGCTGTCCTTCTCATGAAACACCCCCAGAAGAGAAGACAAGAGAAAGGACAGAGAGATCAGTGGATGGCTGCAGAATGAATGAGGTGGAAGAGAGGGAGCGCACGGCAAAATAAGAGGCAAGAAAGCACGAGTGTAAACAAAAGCGATGCCTTGAGCACAAAACTCTGGAAAACATAAAAAAGAGAAATTAGATGAGATAATCATGGGAAAGAGAGAGTGAGAGAGAGAGAGAAGAAAAGATGTGAAATATGTAGTGAGGTTGGAAACATCAACATAATGGCAACTGAAAACCATGGAAACCATAGCAGATAAAGAGCGGGTCATAGGAAGGATTATCTGAAATCATAACAGGGCACAAAAAAGGAGCTCATGAGCGAGAAAGAAAACATAACACAATTCAAATGTCAAAACAGTAAAAAACAAAACAAAAAAACAAGCATGGAAATGGCTGCGAAACTAAACAAGAAACAAGCAGTGGCAAGAAATGAGATCAGCTAAAATCAGCATGAATGAGTTGGTAGAAAATGAAGATGTTAAAGGACAGCTACTAATGTTTAGGAATGGCCGAGTGCATGAGTAACAAACCCCCCCCCCCCCCAAATATTTCTAAATCATTATAAACCACAACATTTGGTCTTGCACATGATCTGTGCAAATCTCAATCTACGCTCCCTGATCAGTAGATTAAAGGAAACGCTGCGTTTAGATGTGCAGGAGCTCAGACATGGTGGAAATCTGCTGAGATCCTGACACATATCCTGGGTTTACCGATGCACACTGTGACCATTAGTAAACACAAAGAAAGAGGAGGAAGAGAGGTGGGAGGAGGGGGTCTGGTGAGATCATTTCCTGTTTGGCAGTAAGAGGTGGGGCAGGCAGAGGAAAACTGGCCATCTCGTGTACATAAGCTGTAAGCTGGTATCAAACAGATGACTCAGATTCACCACTAGCGTAGATAAACCAAGCAACTTAGCAGAAAACAACACTTCAAAAAACTGTCCTCAAAGGATTTTTTTTGTTTTAATACTGACAGACATGTTGAGACTTTATAAGGGTCTTCATATTTCCTGGATTATCTAAGGTCATCATTTCCAAGCTGCCGAGTTCAGTCATTCAGACGTCACGTTCCTCTGTGTTTAATAGTTTAAAGCATATATAGTTTTTACATGTAAAATTCTGAACACCATACATGTAAAAACTAAGTAAGAGTCTGTGTGTGTGTGAGGTTTTGAATAATGAACGTCTGATACGCCCTCTAGTGGAGCAGGGGCAAAGTGCAGAGAAAACTGAACCACCGAGCTTACCGTCCAGCTCCTCTTCAGTTGACAGCTCATCATTGGAGCAAATGCTCAATACGTTCACTAGCATCTCCGTCACTGCACAAGAAAAGAGAAGCATACTTTAAAACATCTCACACATATTTAATAAAAAACTTCGCTGAGAAACTCTGGGCTGCTCCGGTTCACTCGATTGACTCTTCCACACACACACATGCAGTTAGCTGTGCTGATCAGTGACCTCGTGAGACTGCCAGGAATGGCATACTTATGTGTGATTAATTGACACAGATGTGTCACAGCTTAACCAGAGTAAATCTTCAAAGCAACCCAGACCTCGACAATGCCAAGCACAGCCAACGTCTGGCAGTTTCTAACTTTCATGGACTACTTATCTGCAATTTACTTTATATAGACATGTATATATATATAGAGCTCACAACTGCTCATTATACTCCTGCTTTAACAAGGAGCTGCAGCTCATCAGCAAATAGAACAAAGAAAGACAAGAAAAGCTGGAGTTTATCTTCTGATCAAGAAAGCAGGGAGACAAACACTGGCTCCAAGAAGAATTTAGAAATCAATACATAATTTTGGTTGCTTATTGGGTGCTACATGGTGCAACGTTGGAGCATATTTCTGAATGATTCGTGTTTGCATTAGGACTTAAATCCAACCAGATTGGCTCTCCACTGTCTATCCTTTCACTTAAGATCAAAGAGATTGAGCATCTGCTGCCTTTGTCTCTGGAAAAGTTTCCTATTGCTATTAGATTATCCAGTCCGCTGGAAACTATCAAACAAAACATTCAAAACACACTTATTTTCCAACTTTCCTCCAATTTTCCCTTTTATGTATCCTTAAGTGTATGTGCCTTGTTAAAAAAAAAACCCATTCGTCCCAACTTCTACCTCTAACTTATTTATAACGCTGCATACAAGCGCGTTTCTGGCTTGTAAATCTTTGGCTTTAAGTATCCCATGTATGAACCGCAAAGTGATTTTGCGGCACAAAGTGTACACGCTATATTTCTCAAGGCCGGGCTGATTTCAATAGCAATTCATGAAAATCAGAAGGACAAGCGCCATTCAAGAATGAAAAGAAGAACTGCTTTCACTCATTACTAAAAGAAACTGAATGTAGTGCATGCACACTCACCTTTCTCACCAACAAAGGGCAAGGACCAGGTGAAAACATCCATGAAGTTGGGCAGCCAGTAGGGGTGAGGTGAGCAGTTGAACTGTCGTATGTTCATCACGTTGTTCTCGTACTTCAGCACTGCCGCTGGGGATGGGAAAAAAAGGAAAGATGTTAAAGCAAATCCAGAGTATTAAATAAAAGAAAATCCTGTTTTCTTTCCAATCCTCAGAAAAACAAGATGAATAGCTGTAACAAAATATTCCTTTAAACAGTCGTAGTTTCCAGAACGTCTCTGCCTACATGTAACAAGACAATAAGCTTTGTGGGTATTGTGGGATGTAGAAATTTTCAATACGGTCACAAAATAAGGAAAATCAGGGAGTATACATCTCTGTATAAATGAAATGGTATAGAGATGTATTGGGATCATGGTAGGGCTGTTCGATATAGTGATATATATCGGATGACGATATAAAAACATCTATCGTTTCATTTTACGCTATCGTTTGTTTCGTGGAGTCACAAAATAAACTGTTTAAGGTAATATTTTTCATCGTTTTGATGGTCACTGTAGTGGCTATATTAATTTCTTAAAGTTCTCTCTTTCTCTTATATTTTATATAACCACACTACGGACGGACAAGCGCCTGTTTTTATGAGTTGTCGTTAGTAACAACGACGGTAACAGCATCGCGTGTCCGCTTGTTTATTTTCCACACAAACCTTTCACAATAAAGCTCAAGATCCTTTTCAAAATAAACTGAATCACGTGAGAGAGTATGCAGAGTATTTACGGATGAGAAGCAAAGGTGCTAAAAAATAAACCTTAGACTCAAACGTTAGAGCAGGCTTTTCCCCGCAGCACGCTGTGTAATAAATACAAAGAAAACGATGGGCGTTACAACTTATGTCTAAAAATGTATCGTTTCATGCATCGGTTAAAACACTCGACTCCAGGTACACGACGCCCAGCTGGAAACACTTCACGCAAGTCGAGCTGCCCGAGATTCACAGAATTTACAGAAAATTTATATCGTTTATATAGAGATGTTTTATATCGGGATATGAGATTTTGGTCATATCGCACAGCCCTAGGTCATGGATTGCAGTGCACAGAGCTCAGTCTCTACTGGTGGAACAAGGCAGCTGAGCTCAGCAAGCTGTGAAAGACAGAAAAAAAACCCAATGGAAGCATTTAGATTTAATCCTGTTGATAAAAACCTGTCCGCCAGCAAGGGCAAAGCTGCGTGTACCATCTGCCTCAAGAAAGTTGCGGTTGCTTCACCCAACAAATATAATATACTCCTATGAAATGTCAGCAAAGTATGAAAAAAGAGATACCACCCAAGCCTATAATGGAAGTTTTGATTTATGATTTTATGACACATTTGGGATTTATGTCGATAAAGAGGCCTCAGCTCTCGCTGTGGTCCAGGGTCCATTATTAGATTCTATCCTGTTCCCAACCACCACTTACAGCCTTCACTGTCATGATGGCTCTTACACTTGGTCTGAGGAGAATAGCCCTCAAAGTACTCAGCTGAAGAGCTAATGGCATACACACAGAAGAAACAAACATCCGAGCAATCGCTGGAAGAATAGTGATGCATTCTTCACAAGTAACTTTTTTCCCCCCTTTAGTTGAAGTAAGAAAGCATTTCGGGACTGGCCTTAACATTTCTCCTTCAAACCTAAAACAACAAATTAATTCAGTCGCATTATGAAACACTTGATGTGGGATTCAATGTTAAAAGTCGCTTACTGTTCCTGGTTAATGATTCATTAGCTGCAGGTGCTGTGCGGAGGTGTGATTCAGCAAAACCACTGATAACTACAGAGTACCATTTGCCCGAAAAGAAAAAAGGAAAAGGTGGACAAAACTGTCGTCCACACCGAAACCTGGACGTCGCTCAACATCTTGTCAAATGCTGTCAGTCAACCTCTGGAGATGATGGTGAATAAAACGGTTTAGAACAAAATACCTACACAAAGACTAAAAGGCGGATATTTTTTTTGCCACTTTAAGGTGATATCTACACAGTCAGCATGTGCCAATCTCTCACTTTGACAGAAGGACTCATTTAAATGCAAAAGTACAAACTGATTTCTGCAAATCAAAGTTAGCAAACTGCACAAGCATCTAAACGAGGAGAAAATAAAAATCGATGCTCTGGAACATTTGGGCTCATGAGGGCGAGCACGTTTCACTGGTTAACAGAAAAGCAGTTCCTGGTGAGGAGGAAAGGAAGGAATAGATAGAAAAGTAAGGTACTAGACACAATAATGATCATTACTGTAATGAAAGTATGTATTCTTAGTTTCTAGGCAATCGATTTATGAACTCTTAAGTTACCCACATGTTATTTTTTTCTTATTTTTAGAGCAGTTTCAGTTTGCAAACTTAGAGAATATTTACAAAAATCTACATTTGCCTTAAAAGAAAATCCATACACAGTGGTTTTCAATTACTCAGATGAATAATTTAAGAGGAGAGACTTGAGTGGGTGTGGTAACTGGTGTTCACAGTAAGGGTGGAGAAAGAGCAGCAGAATAAAAGCACAAACATGCTGTGTGTTGGGTCTTTAACTTAAGCCTGCTTGACAGCACCTGCTTTTCCAAAAAGGATTACACAGCTGGCATGGTATGTGTCACTCCTTATGAACTTGCCAGGTAAATCTTAGGTATTAAAAAGAAGACACAGCATTTCACCAGTATACATTTCTGCTTGTGCCATATTTGGTATATTTTACAGTATATGTCTCAGTTTATTTTACTAAATGTCTCATTATAATCGTGATCTCCACGCACACAGAAACCAGCTGTCAAACACTGGCCACACGGTGTGCCCCGTGCGACCTCACCCATGATTAGACAGTGTTAACGTGGGTGTGGAGGAAAACATGAGAGCTGCCAAACATAAATATATCCATGCTGTATATAGCAGCCTCAGATTCTCTAATACACAAGGCCAGTCTGGTGGCCCAGATCTGAGGAAAGCGGATACTGTGGCAGGGTCACCATGGGGGACTTTCCTGCCTGAGCTCCTCTCAGATTCAAGAATAGCAAGTCATCAAACCTGGCATCCAGGCAGCTTTACCTCAGGAACAACACAATTCAGGTCAGTAAGCATTCTGATACAAATGTGTGTGTGTAGTATGCACTGAAAGTGGTGCTCAAGTAATACTTAAACACTTGTAAGTGCCAGGCAACACAATACAAACAGAAAACTTTCCTGCAGGGGAACATCCATACACTTGTATAATTAATGCAGGATTATTATCAATATCAGCAAAACACTACTACCCGCTCGAATAAGAACAGCGCAGCATTGCTACAACACTGTCCACTCAGACGGAGCTGTGGGTGTTTATCCCTGCGCGTTGGCGTGCATGAAAGCAATCGCACACGTGGGCAGCCATTGCATAAACATCACATACTGCATAAACATCGTTGAGGCACTTGATTGAATGCAGCCATGGAAGCCCAGAGGGAAAAAGGCAGAGCGGGGGAGAAGGTCAGCTCCCCTGTTGTCGCTCCTTCAAATCAGATTCCTTTTAAAGGAACAGACACCCAGCAACCTGCCTCGTACCAAACAAACACACTTGTTCAGGCTTTTTTTTTTCTTCTTTTTTTAAAATACAAGAGGCATTAGAGACAAATATGTATTCAGTGCCCTCGTCTGTATTGTCAGGGCAGATGAGGGTGACATTAAAGCACTTTATTTTCCTCATCACTGCAAAACACAATTATATGCAGCTTTTTCATACAATGGAAGTCACTTAAGCTCGCACGGACCAGCTGAGAGTTCTGTGTCCACTGCCAGAGCATGCTGCATGACAGCCACTAGAGGGCTCTGCTGCTCCGACGGCAGATAACAGGGCAGCTGAGGCCAAGCCTGCTGCAACGGTAACACAGATATTGCAGAGAGACGCCTGCTCATTCATTATTCATAAGGGAGTGCCTCCAGCCGGTTTCCCTGGCAACGAAGACTGTTAAATCTGCTTTGAGACCAGGGGGAGATTCCCGCTGTCCTTCAGACACTCGGTGCCGACTACATATTTGCCTTTAATGCCTCGCGTATAAAGTTGCACTGGGTTAGCTTTTCACACCAGCCATTTAGAAGCTGACGCCACACGCGTGGACTGCAGGGACTGAAAAGATTTTAGAGCAGTCATTTTGGTATGAGATGGTGGGGAAAGAGGCGGTACTAATCACAAGCAACTGAGGCTATTGAACTAAACAGAACACAACCTTCATCAATAACCTTTGCAATGTCCGCCTAACATTTCATATCAAAGTGACTGCTGCGTAATTGGTCTGTGCTGTCCGTGTACAGCTGAAGAACTCACGAATCACAGTGTGTCCTCACGATGTGCGACGTCTCGGTGAACTGGAGCCATACTGGATCTGCTCCACTTTGGCTCTAATCCATGCATGAACTGAACTGTCCTACAATACAATGCATCTGCTGATGTTACCACTCATTGTCCTACTTTCCAGTTTGTATTGTATGTAATTAATTGCAAGGGGATGTCAACAGGTACTTTCTGTTTAATTGAAAGGAAAACTGGAAGGAAGGAAAGCGACGCGAGCGAGATGGATCAAACAACCTTTAACTGTCGTCGTGGACGAAGTAAATGTTTCATGTAAACAGCTCGTGCAGCACCACTGTCGTTTAGCTTTACTTCAATCTAAGAAACATAACCATTCGGGCTTAGTTGCTGATTTTCTGGACCGGTCAATAATGATGCAGCACAAAGCACTCCATTAATACAAAAGCACAAGTGTACAACTGCCAACTACACCCACTCCATCTACCCTACTCCATCACTCTCTCCCCCCACTGCAGTCACTTCTGGAGCCAAACCGAGAAAGATCAAACAGTGAAAACTGCAAAATCACTGCTGCTGAGTTTTCATTTCACACAGCCTCCCTCTGCCATGTCGCAACTGCCTGTGTCACTTTTTACTGAAGGGTTGAAGGGGTCAGAGCAGTGATGGACAGCTGGTCAGCATCTGACACTCAATGAAAAAAGGAGGACTGAGGGCTGGGGTGGCATCTAAAGCTGGAATTTATAGAATTAAGTCCTAATTCGTGTGTTCGTCAATCTAACTAACCTTCAAGTGAGTTCAGTCTACTTTTGGGAAAGGAGTCAGTTTGTGTTGCTTCAGATATCGTCCACCTCTCTGATAGGAGGCGCACTTCTCTTCTTTTTTTACCCCCACATGGAGAGGTATCATTGGTTAATCCTTCCACCCCCTAACGCGGGATTGATGGGAGCTGCCGATGCCTCCTCCCTCCTCTTTAAAATTTATGCACCCACTCGTTTGGCCATCAATCACAGGGCTCAGTGTGCGTGGAGCTCCAGCATGAAGCTAAGAGCACAGCAATTCATTACAGGGGCTTTACTTCTACCAATGAACCCCACCCACAGCACTCGTTAAGAGCATCAACAGGAATGTGGGATCGTTTCACGGACTTGTGTAACTGTCAAGTGGATGCCAAGTGAATAGGAGCTAAGTAATTTGCTTTAGTGCTGATATGAAATCTCAGAGCCTTTAAGTTAGAGTGTTTTATTCTTTGTGGCTGGGAACTACTCCCTTTCCCCACTCATATTTGTGAAGTTTTAAAAACCCGACAGTGATTTATAACCATCCCTTAATTTATCCAGGTCTCCATCCAACACCATCAGAGGTGGAGGTTAGAAGAGTGTTTATATAGAGACTTCTGAACAACAGCCGACGGCCAGTTTTTAGATACGAAACACTAAGATTCCTGAGATCAAGCAGAAAACTTCACGACACAGACTGTTAAAATGGTTTACACCCACTGAAGACTGAAAGGTCACAATTCATTTTTATTTTATTTTTTAAGGAGGAAACATTTTTTACTAAAATTAACACAGATGGCCCAGCATCACGTTAGTTGTTGTACTGAAAATTTAGAAAGTGTTTGTTACAACCAAGTGAAATGTATCCTTAAATTTTGAAAAAATAATTGTAAAAAACGAAATAAAAACCAGCAAGTTGCAAAAAAATGGATTTAACCTAATATCTATAAGTAATTCTTGTGTCTGTTAACTTTCTGTAATGAGCAAAAAAGCATTATTTATATATCAGTGCTTACTGCTCAGCTTTTAACATGATTAGATCACATTTCCATCGCGACCTTGCTCTACTGAACTGCACGGCTGCCTTCATTACTGCTTGTAGCTACATTAAGAAAATGGATTTAGTCAAAAAGTGTGCATCGTTTTGCAACGGAGAGTAAATGTTGAGAAATTGTATTTTATTTTATTATTTTTTTTAAAGCATGTACTCTGGGGGAAGATATATTTTTATGTCTAAATGAAGTCAGTTCTGAAACAACACAAAGCAATCTTTTCTGTCTGATAACCACCAATGCCCTGGGTAGTATTTTAATCAGCTGAACATCCACCAGCTACGTCTAAAAGAAGCGTTGAGACAAAATCGGGAAGAAAAATTGATATTTCGGCTGTTCCATTATGATCTCCAGAAGACTTAAACGATTCTCCGGGCAATTGGTTACCAGAATTAAAAAACAAAACAAAACAAAAACCCAAACACGTGCTTCACATCACTTTGTTTGTTTGGATTGTGCTGTGTTGACTGTGAGTCCTAGGAAGATTAGTTGGCATGGAACAAATAGGTTTCTAATAATAAACAAAGGCACAGTGCCACACTTCTTCACCATCTTCACTGTGTAGGGAAGGAGGCAGCTCCAAAAAAAGTAAACAAACGTAACCTAATGTCTCACCAAAGATGGCACACACCTGCAAATAGGAAAGCCCTCACTTCCATGTGTAATAACCACTGCGGTGATGTGGCATTTCATCAAGAGAGGCATTGCAGAACAGCACGAACTAGCCCCCGTCACTCTTTCCTTCCCATTTCCTGTGGTTTTCCCACCGATGTCACCATTCCAAACGTGCCCCCACAGTTAAAGCAGATACTGTCTGTTCTCTCGGGGAAAAGTGCTGACTCACAGCACAAAGGCGAGCCCATCTCAGTGCAGGCACCGCAGCACAGCATCGGGCGTCACTAGGTGCCAAGTGATGCGGCACCAGGCCACTTCACACCAGCTCCCTCCCCAAAACTACCAGACTAAAATCAATGTTGCACAGGACAAATAGTGCAAACCAACTTTTGTGTACACCACTGACCCAAGGAAGAGTAGTTCTCTATTGGAATATATATCAATATAGATGTCATGTGATGACCACTAGAATAGCTTCTGGGTTTTTCCAAGGGTGGCCACATAGGCAGAGACCACCCTCACAAACTAAAAGTAGACCTGAAATAGGAAAGAAACCACTCATTTCAGAAAAACCTCTAAGGTTAGTCAACTAGTCACGATTACGTCGACTATTAAAATCGTCGACGACTAATTTAATAGTCGAAGCATCGTTTCAAGCTTTGTAAGATCCCAAAAGACGCAGGAATAAGTAGCAGGATTTAAGAGTGTAATAACGGACTGAAACAGAAGATGGCAGCACTGCATGTACGAGGATGCCAGCTGCCGTTAAACCTCGAAGAAGAAGAAGCGGTGTCCGGTATCGTAGCTGTGTCCAAATTTAGGAACCGCATCCTCCTGTGCCCGCATTTGTAGGCAGATTACTTTGCAGCGACACGTCGAAGACTGTCCAAATTCGAAGACAAATGCGGCCGACAAACGCGCCCTTCATTTCCCCAGATTTGAACGATGGGTCGCTTTGTGGCCCAACTATCCCAGAATTCATAGCGCGGCCCTGCTCAGTTTCCAACAATGGCGGCAGCTAGTTAGTTTTAACTCTCTTATTATACTTTCTGGGTCACAAAATAAACGTTGAACATATGTTCAGGCGAGAATGTAGCTGTGTAAACCTCAAATATCTGCTCAGTTTATCAAGACGCCACATATTTTCAAAAGCGCTCCGACGTTTTCGGAGACGTCTGTTACCCACTAGCTCGATAGCTAACCGGGGGCAAGGCTCACTAGAGCCGTGAGAACACCGGACTCCCGGCAAATCGTTTTCAAACCCCCCTGCTGTCTTTTGCTACTCAGGTTAAACATGATATATGAGTCACTTAGATAACTTAAAATGTTATCGTTTGGCTTTTTTTAGTATTTTATGTGTTCCTGAGTAAATCGGTTTGGCTGAGATTAAAGTTATAGTTTTTACACAGCTGAATAAACGTCAAGCAGACAGCTGATTATCAGAAGTGTGAGATGCTCGTGGTGCTGGTGCAATAAGCTGTACGTTTTACGTCCAATGGATGATGATCTGATTAGTCGACTAATCGCAAAAATAATCGTGACTAGTCGACTATCAAAATAATCGTTTGTGGCAGCCCTATCAGATATAGAAGCTGCGTCTGTCTTTTTATACAGTTTATGAATGTAGAGCAATTATTCACAAATAACCTCCCCAAAAATCATAATATTATTAGTTATATCTACAATCATCCTGCAGTGATTTCGAAGCATTTTGAGACGTCACACTGCTGTCATTCATCTTTAACAAATCTGACACTAACAACTCTACAGCCTGGATCGACTTGACAGTGAATATTATGTCGCCTTAGGCAAGTCATAAAACGACATGTCACAATCTGGTATTCAAAAGCTACAAGCCGCAGTAGACTGATTACGACAAATTCCACGCTCTTACCTTTGTTGTTGTAGACATCTAGATAATTAGGTGCTGAGAAGATGGTGATAAGGGACGGGAAGCCAGTGGTCTGACTCTTTCTGTACATGCGGTATCTGTGAAGTTCCAGGGAGAAGCATCAGTTAACATTTCAACTATTCATTCATGAATTACTCAACTGCATTTGACCCTTGAGATTGATTAGTAGTGATAATTTTTATTGCCTAATATTTCACTGTGCCTCCAGAGAGTAAATCCCTTTGCTAAAGTCCCAAGTTCTGAGTAGTCTGATGCAACTAACAGCTACTGATGATGGGGAATGCTACGTATTTATATCTGGAATGGACTAAAGCTTCATGTTCTAGCCTAGACAATTTATTAGACCACAGACATAAAAAAATATCTGCATATTCACTGGGTATTGCAAATTAAGTCTAAAAGGGAGCCATTAACTTAATGATGTGTGGTCTGAGGTGTCTTGGGGCAGCTATCTCAACTGAGGGCCAAGGTGTCCCATGTGACCACCCAGTGGGAGTGCAATGGTAAACAACTTTGCTGCTGTGCCTCCCACTGTCTTAACCTTGCTTAGAGGAAGATCGGCTTGACACATCCACCCACCTGGCAGTGTTAAAAAAACAAAAACATTTCAAAGAGGCTTTATTTTTGTAGAAATCCTGATGAAATGCTTATCACACCTCCTGCTGTGCCAAAAAAATTTGCTGGGTAGTTAGAATTGTAAAGGTGTCTAAATGTGAAATGCGCAACACTTTTTAAACCGCACCGCGAGCTGCGTGAATCATTCCTGTCGCTTCACATCTGGCCAGCTCGCTCCTCACGGAGGTTTCTTTTTCATTTCTTGGATTAACGTGGCTCCTCTCAAAGATCAGGCTGCCCTGAACTTGCTCCCAGACAGACTGGAGCAAACCCCTAGGTACCAGGGGAAGGCTTTTCATTTAATACCCCAGTCTGAATCGCTCTGTGTGACAGTGGGATGAGAAAAGACAAAATACCACAGCACTCACCCAGCATCCTGTGCTTCATGGGCCCGGATGATAGATAATAAGTTATTGTGTTGTAGAAAGTCACAGACTGCAGGGTAGCTGTTGAATAAAAGAGGTATTTAGTTTACTCACATGTCAAGAAAAGACCAAGAAAGGACAATCAATAGAAAAACCAAATAAGTCATGGCTCTTTATTGATTGTGCCCAGGGAAACAGTGGCCAAGCTCTAAAACCAGCCGCACACTGAATAAAAATACATCAAGATGATTATGAAAGCCTTTAAAGGTGATCTTAACATCTAACCTGAAATTTAAAGCAGGCTCTTTCACTTCCTGAGCGAAGGCTTGATAACTCATACCTCATATAATCACCAATAATGCACTTAATTTCTCAAAAAAGGTTCAGAACATAAGAGGAGTGCGACTATTTTCAAATGCTGGATTTTATTTTACGGAGTGACACACGGCGAAATACTTTAAGGAATAAAAGCAGGGCATTGTTTCATGCCTGAGCTGATCTTTTCAGTTTGTGAGCAGCATGACTAAAACCCTTACTGCCAGCATACTGCAGTACAATAAGGCTTCAGAGATCTTCTCTGCAGTTTGCCATCCTGCAGCGCCAGCTTCCACCGGTTATCCTTTCCTCGAGATTATTTATTTTTTTAAGAAAAAAAAAAGAAAAGAACAAAAACAATGATCTCATTATAGGTTTTCTTGAAAAACAGCCTTCCCGTCAAACATTTGAGAGATGCTTCAACCCCGCGTGAATAAAAATTAAATAAATAAAATAAAACCCCAGTGGACGCCGAGGTTTTGTTCATTTCAAAGAAACCCACGATTCGCAAAGTGAGTGACAACTCGCAATAAATGAGTGGCACCGACGCGCAACATGTGAAACGCTTCAGTGTGGGAGGATTTATTCGACAGTAACAGGGGCGAAATTCAAGAGGTTTCTCTTTTTTCCTCTCCTCCCCTGGCATCTTGCGGCTATGCAGATGAAATTTCAAGCCACTTTACAGCCCTGTGCGAGCCGCAGAAGTTAATTAAATGAGAGCATTTGAAATATCATTCGTGATGTTAAAAGGACAGGGCCCTTTTGTGTGGAGCTCCAGCTTCCCCTGCCATCAAAAACTAGGCTGGATGTTCTGTCGTCGCGCCCTTGACCGAGGCTTACATCTGGAGCTGGTCCCCAGGCGCTGCGCAACAGCTGCCCGCTTCTTCTTCTACTCTGGGTTACAACATCCTTCTCAATTTTTTTTAAATCACTGCTATAATTCGGTTACTTAGAAATGCTTTTTGTC
The DNA here is from genome assembly GCF_000239375.1 of Pundamilia nyererei. Taxonomy (NCBI): domain Eukaryota; kingdom Metazoa; phylum Chordata; class Actinopteri; order Cichliformes; family Cichlidae; genus Pundamilia; species Pundamilia nyererei. The sequence continues at coordinate 786,181 of NW_005187612.1, forward strand.
AGTCTGCGTCAAATCCCCATCTCTCTGGGCCCCGTCTCTACACCCCAATTAGTTTTTCTCGCTTTTTATTCAACCCAGAAGTTAAAAACACAAAAGTGCACCAAGAAATGAACACCCCTGAATGCTCAAATCTCTTTGATTCACTGAAGTAATATTAAGTTCTTGAATAAAATACAGGCTGAATTTTAAACTAGGTTCTGTAATCCTAGCTCGACACCTCTGCCCGACAATGAACACCACCCACACGCTGCAATCAAAACCAAACGAGACATTTTCCTCAGCAACTGCTGCACGACGAAACCTGCTGATTTTAAAATAGCTTTTTAGACTTCTCTATAATCAACGCAAAGCACCGCTGAGGTTTCATAATGGCTCTGATAAGCTGTTGTGGAGTTCTGTTCAAGTGTGATCCGCAGAGAAGCGTTTTGCAGCTTTACATTTGCATTTCCTATTGTACAGTCCTTCTGGGACACGGTCATTATCAAGAAAATTTATACAAGCAAGCGTTAATCTGACTGGCTGTTTTTTTGGATGTCTTACTCCACGCTCGCTGCAGAGATTAATTATTAAAAGTGAAGGCATTAGGAGAAATCTATCAACAATCGCGGCGCATGTAGACACAAGAACCCGTGCGTTCTGCTGGGAGTCGTGTGAAAGGAGAGAGCAGATGCCACGAAGGAATTAACGATGCAATGAGTTTGTTTTTCTTTACAAGGGACGAGAAATTAGAAATAAATGTTTGATTTCTCACTTGATTTCCTCCAGCAGATGTAGATACGTGCCATATGCTGCTGTTTGGTAGTCGAGACACATTTTGGCCTAATTTGTCCTTTGGCAGTTTGCGTTCTGAGATTAGATCGTCTCCCATCTGTCCAACAACGGGGCACAGATGTTAATGTGCTCCTTGGACAACAAGAAGAGATGTACAAGAAATTACTTCGCCATGTGCGATCCAAGAAGAACTCGTTCGCTAGGTTAAAATTAAAGCTTTAAAGTTGTTTATATGAACTGATTACAGATGTTTTTTGTTTTTTTAAACATCCACTGTAGGCTTATTCATACGCACTACCGAGTGGAGGCGTTTGTAAAAAGCAGCCGTATCTCAAACATGTGCAATTTCACGCATGAATACCGTTTGTAAAAGTGTTACGAGCGTGCCTGTGGCGATGGTGTGGGGGGTAAAGAAGCCGATAGGTTTGGGGAGGAGTATTGAGGAATGGCTCTCTCCCGGTCTGGCTAAAACCGTCTCATAAATCCTGAAACTCAATGTGATGCCAATTAGCAGCAATCCCCTGGGCAGATGGAGTCGGGAATTCTGACCGAAGTGGCAGAAGGTTAACTGGGATGCTGATACAACACAAACATGTGATCGAATCTGTCGATGAGGCAAAAAGGCCACAGAGCTTACATTTTTGGTGACAACACGCGTGGGCAAAATATTCTTTTAACGCAGAACCACTTGTTGATCTGCAATATCGAGACTCAGTCGTTCTCTGAGCATCACGGGCATTAAAATACTATTAAGTAAGTAGTTATGAAACACCTGGGAGAAAAAAAGAAAAAAAAAGAAAATGAGAAAATGCTTATTAGGAGCCCGGGGACATCTCCAACGACTTCTGCTGCTCGCCAGAGGCACGCCAGGGCGAAGCAAGCATCACTCAGGCCGTAATGAGTGGAGGGAGTGCCGAGCGCATTTAGAAGCGGGACTGTGCCTCGTGGTAATGTGCCAGTTCATTACATTTTGTGACAGCGCGAGCCGCTCGCTCCGAGCATTTCCTCAGTTTGTTCAGTTACTCAGCTCAATTGAAGGTAATGTGGGTTACATAAATACTGGCGACAGTCTAGGGAGGAGTCTTTGTGATTTCTCAATTGCACAGCGCGCTCTAACAACCGTCTCACAGCTGAGATGTTGCAGAGGCGTGAGCATTGTGGGATGGGAGGAGAGAAGATATTAACTCTTTTCCCCTCCTTCACCCCTCCAAGTTCAAATATTTTGTTTAGAGAAAAAAAAAAAACACAAAGTAAAACTAATCAGGTTATTTAGTTTTACTAAGCGGAATAAGAGCACCGAAAGTTTCTAAAATACCGGCAACAACATCTTGTTTTTAATTCCGATTGCCCAACAAAAACAATGTTGGCTTGCAGATGAATGTCACTCTAAACTAAAGCTGCTTTCCTTCTGACAGCTACTTGAAATCCAAAAAGAAAACACACACACACACACACACACACACACACACACGTCTTAAAAACAAATAAATAAATAAATCACACGACTGTGAATCAACGCAGAACACACTCACCTGTAGAAATAGGAACAGCCTCGCACTGTGTTGTGCGTGAAGTGCTCCTGGCTCTTCTCGTTCCCAAAATCCTCCAGGGGGTCGGACCACAGCAGATCACACATTGGACCGTATGCAGGGGGCTCTTTGAATCTGTCTAGCTGTGGAAGGGAAAAAGTCAAGACTCCCGTCAGTCTGCTCGAATGGAAATATGACACACGGAGTCTTCACACTGCTGCGGAGAAATTGCTTCTTCTGCGATAGCCGAGCTGGCGACTGCAGCTATGATCATAATTAAGTAACATGTCTGCTGAAGGGATTTTAAATCGCATTCGAGGTAACACAATATGGGTGACGTGTCAAAAGACACCACCTGTCTTTCAGGACATGGAAGGATCTTTCAAGGAAAGGCCTGAAAAAACTTGCAAAAACTGGCAGCCGTTCTTTACGAGCGCTGAACATAAATGGCTTTGCTTTCAGGCAAGCGTAGCTCTTTCTCCAACAAAAGCTCGTGGATTACTGGATGGGTAGCATGATGGACACTTCAATAGAGAAAATTCTATTATGCATGCCCTCTGATTGCAGCCACAAAATCCATTTAGAATTATTGAATTAGTCTGAAAGCTGGATCTGACTCGTCAACATTTTTTAATCAGAGGTAGGACCAGACTGCTGCTTACAATGTCCACGTCTGCACACAGATCCGGAGGAATAACTACACTCATTGCAAGCAATGTTGCTATGCCATGCTAAAACAGGACTGTAGCTTTATTAAAATTAAGGGGGGAAAAAAAAATCGGACACATACTTTCCTGATGTCATCGAGATTTGTGATTTCTGGAGATAGTCCTCCGTGTACACACAGGAACTGCTGGTTCATAAGTGCAGCCAGGGGAAGGCAGTCGAAGGCGTCCATACATGCGTCATACACCCTCTCTGAATACTTAATTCTACCTGTCATGGGGAGAAACGGGGCAGGGAGAACATAGGATGCCAAGTCAAACAACGGCGCTCTCATACATCAGGGAAGTTCACTGGCCTCGGACGGAAAGGCTCTCCGCAGTTCCAAAAACTTCCCTTTTGTTGGGTTTCGTTGGGCTTTCCCCCCCATCCCGTCCGAGTCCAACAGAAATAGTTTTGACATGTACAAATATAAAGGCTGAATCCTGTAACGGGCCAGAGTGTGCTTTTAAGCGAACGTTTGAGGTCAGTGGCTGAACTGCACACATAATAAACAGCTTTTTAGCAAGGATAACTCAATTTGCTCCCTCCCCGTGCAGAGCTTCAGAGACTAACTCGCTTTATATCAAAAGGTTAAACATTAAGTGCACAAGCGTTACTTACATTCCTGCTTAAATGTGAAATACTCTGTTAAATGTCGACATTCGTGATTCCCACGCAGCAAAAACAGTGTTTTGGGGTAAAGGATCTTCAAGGCCCACAAGTACAGCACACACTGAAACAAAGCAGAGCAAAAGAAAGCAGGAAACTGTTAGCTTGTCATATTTCTAAGAGGCTGGAAGCATAAAACCATCGAGTCACATCGTGTCACTTTTACAGAGTGGTACAATAAAAGTAGTTCTGCATTTTGTGCTCATGGCACACGCCAATACATTATTCTTTTATTAATAAAAGAATAATATTTCAGGCCATATACACATATAGGCAAATTCCCAGATTAAATATCTGTATATTGCTTTATTTTAAAATCTCTCTATATATAACTCCAAGCCTCACTCTGACATTTGCTTTCCAAGCCTCATTTGAAATTATTACAAAAGCCTATTACCACTACAATATCTGCAGCCTGATTTGATCTACGCTGAGAGAAAGCTATTAATAAACACAGCTTCAGCCGAACACATGGCGTGTGTCACACTTGATTAGGCCCTGGTGAGGACAAAAACAAATATACAGACTCACTTCAATACTGAAATACCCTCTGTCAACGTAGTCCCCCAGGAAAAGGTAGCGCGTGGATGCTGGTGAGCCTCCTACTTCAAACAGCTTCATCAGGTCAAAGAACTGCCCGTGGATGTCTCCGCAAACTGGAAAAAGGTCAGAGAAAAGAAAATATGAACGACAAAAATGTAAACTCTCTATGTAAAAAAGAAGAAGTAAAACTAAAGTTCTTAGTGTGAAATGTTACACACACAATACAAACAAGGCATTACAAGTGGTGTGGTGTTTTGCGGTGCATCGTGTGAGAATGAGTGTTTTGCTGAACACGCTCCTGTGGCTGATCAGTACAAGATGTAGAGGACGATGGAGAGGGCGTGAACGGTTGTTCAGTATTGACTGCAACTTGGATTGCATCCTTTCTGAAACCGCTGTCAGAGAGTCGGGCTCCACACCCACACCATTACCAGCTTTGCAGAGCACTTTGTTGACTCTGTTGGTTGTCCCTCAGCTCTACTAAATGCCAAAATGCCAAGGTAAAGACTACTGAAACATGGCAACTGTTTACAGGCTGATGGGCCAAGAACATTTCAGAGGTGTTATGGAAAATGAACGGGGAGAAACTACTGCTGACAACATGTCCACAGTGATGAAAATGGTCACATTTAGAGTTTTCTCCCTTTCGTTTTTCAAGCAGCCCACTGTTTGGCCAGCAGAAGCCTCAAAAATGACCAAATGAGGATCTTTGGACACATTTCGGAGGCCGAGCTGCTTCCAAATAGTTCAAGAAACCGACATACCACGTCATCTGTGTTTTATATACACACACTGTATAAAATTGAGAATAAGGCTGCGAGTTTGGAAAAAAATCTTCTCTGTAATTTATTATGTCCAGATAATATGCATAATTATATTCCTCCTAAAGATAACAAAACTCACTTTCATATTGTTAAACTTTGAGTTTGGATTGAGAGTATTACAAAATAAAGTGAATCATGGGAATTATGTCTTGCCTAATAACTCTGTTTATCCCATTGCACAAAGTAAGGTAAATAAGAAATAATCCAAACAAGCTTTTCCTAAAAAGAGATTTTTAATCAAAGCCTGCAAAAATTGTTAACAGTGCATCTGCCATCTTCCTTCTAACATGCTGTAATACTTTGGAATCACAGGAACTGAGTGTCCCTTTCCACGCCTTGCTTTTCCATCCCATCCTCTTTCAATCTCTTTATAACCTTCAGGTGTTTCAGCTGGCTTGCGAGACTTAATTTGAACAAATAAACTAGCATTTGACTGAACTTAAACCACCACAAAGCTTCCAGCTGTGTTCATTTCTAAGTTTCCCCTGTTGATGCGACTAAAAACCTGGCTTTGTCACGACAAATATTAAAAGACAATTACAAAGTACGTGGCTTCGGTGCTATCTGGTCACTCTATCACTTACAAAAAAGTTATGAGCTTTTGGATTAACCAGGATTTCTGGATCAGACCACACAAAGACTGGACTCTTTAATTTAGTAAACCTGCAAAAATCCATCAAACCCTTCCTGTATCTGCTTTTGAGACCACTTCAAAACCTGTTTCAGATCATCATAATTTTAGGTGGACATGCCAGAGGTTTACAGTTTGGGTTAAGATCAGCGTCTGGACTTTACAATCTTTTTTCCCTCCTTTTTGTGTACTTTGGATCATGGGCATTGCTGAATCACCCACCTCTCCTGAGCCATTGTCTTCTTTAAGACAGCCAAGCAGGGAAACATACTCAGCCAATGGTATTGCTGGACTGACGCAAGTGGTTGTGTAGTGGAATAAATAACTGCCCAAAATAACCTCCGGGGGGCGTTACCAAGATACAGAGTAGCAAGACTTCCTAGAAGGAGCGTGATTTTATACGTAAAGGTCAAAGGGGAACTTCATTTGACATCTTAATGTTCTGCTAAAACTATTCAGTCCATTAATCAACAACACAACATGGGAACAGAGGGGGAGATGGGCCGCATTTCAACATTTGTCAGACACTGAAATGGTGACGTAAATCTTTGGTGCTCACATACTCATCTTTACTACATATATTAGGGAGTGCACTTATTCTTCAAATCATAGATCTGGTTAATACTTTACCCACACTTAGGTTCATTATTTTAAGAGGTAGGATGACTATGAAAGAAATGAGGGCAAAAAACAAACAGATGTCACAATAACATTTACTGGATCATCAACAAAAACAAACCTCATTCTGGTGCGTTTCCAGTTTATGCTTTAAAGCATGATTTAACCAACACAGCCCCACGTGGCTTTTTAGCACAGGCAATGTGACGACATGATTGTCAGCAGCATATAGTTACATTCTTTATACATATGGTGTCCACACAAATGATAAGAGGCACTATCTCAAAAGTTGTTGTGAAATGGAACAGCTCGAGTGTGATATGAAACTCCATATTTTGGTCTCAGTTTCAGGACCATAACACTCATGATAAGTCTGGGCAGGAAAGCTTGTAAAACGCAACCTGACTGGTTGATAGAGGCATAGTTTTCGAGCACTGTGGATTCATTCTCGAGAAACTACTTTAGAAACCTTGTAAACCACACAACCCAAAGGATCACTCGCCAACAATTCAGCGCCAGATGCCACAGGGCGCCAGCAGAGGTAGCTTGTAGCTTTGATGAACATCATACCACATTTTATTAGTAATCAATGACTTTATCTCGTAACTTTAAACTATAATCATATAGATTTGTTATTTTACAACAAGCACAGCAGGTATGAGATAAACCGACCGTCAGGTTTGGCTTCTTGGATGACATCTGTGTCAGGAATGAGCCAGCACACCGATTCAGTCTGAATTAGTTTCTTATCACTGTGATCCAACACTCTTTTCACTCCCCAAGGATACAGGATGAACAGAAGCAACAGGAGATTAGCTGCTTAGACAACATTGAGGGATGTCAGATAATGTGATTGAAAAGCCTCTGCTCAATTTTGTAGATACCATAAAGATCGATTCAAGAGTTGGTTAACTTTTGGATCATTTCTGCACAGAAACAAAAATGTGATTAAAACACATTTAAAATGTGAAGCTCCATTATGCCAAGTGGCAAAAACTGCAGTTCCCCTAGCGGCCACTTGAGACAGAGTACTTGTTTCTTTCTATGTGAAACGACTTAGGAAACAGTTTGGTCAGAAAGTGAGGTCGATGCAAAAAGATGCTTTCCCACAGACTTCTAGAGGACTAGATGTCTTTTTGCAATCACAGTACTCGGTCTTTACACAGACTGCTGGTTTAAGGCAATTCAACATTGGCTTAATTGTTCCAATCTGGGAGCTACGCCAGTGTTTTATACAGTCTATGGTTGAAAGGCGATTTAATCTTTGCAGACTCCCATGTTAAAATGACCAACAAAAATAAACAAGTTTACAGCCTGATACAAGAAACAGTCACGGTCTCCTCAGCTCATTTTAAGGGGTTGAAATCTTCTTTTTAAACGGTGTTTAGCGTGACGTCACTGTGCGGGTCTTTTACACACTGTGTGATAACACCTATTAAATAGTTCCATATATATTGGTGGACATGTTCGTGGACAAATGTGTTATTAGGGCCTCAGATTTCAACAAATACAGTCAGATAAGTTTTTTAATTAAATTCACAGCTAGTGTTCAAAACAATAATTAATAAGTTTTTCCTCTTTTTTTTTTTTTAAATAAACTTAAAGCTTTTCCAGTTCAGTGAACATATTACAAAAGTTTATTCACCTGCAAAATGCAACACACAAATAACACCAAAGATACCAATTACCAGTATCCACTGAACACCATCACAGTAACTGTGATGATAAGCATGGCATTCGTAGCCAGCGCACCTCAATTCATCTATTCTTCAAGTAATCGGCTAATTGAGTAATTAACCACAGGGTGAATAGATTTAAATCTAATTTGAAAAGGACACAGACTTTCTTTTTGCGAGGCCGTTGCTTTATGAACTGTATCTAGGAGCAAGAAACACAATAAGAGCCAGTGAAAAACTCTTTCACAGAGATACCCAATTAGTGGAAGCTGGAGGACAGCGTTGGAGAGCAATTATCTCAGGTTACGAGCCTCGTGAGACAGCTCTGAGAGTCAGCTCTGCGTGACTGTATCGTAAACCTCTACTTTACCATTTGTCTTTTATTAAACCCACACAGAGTAACTGTTTAAATCCACAGCGGGGACCAACTTAAAAGGAGCCTTGTAGTTGTAGTCCCATTTCTAAGGACGTCCTCACTCTCTCTTGCAATCAAGCTAAGTATACTTCAAAGGAGCGCTGGTCTGTTTTCAATTGTTGTAAAGTTCCTGTGAAAGTGATTTATTGAAACAAAAACACTCAAACGGAGCTTTATTAAATATTAGTTGCACAAAACTTATTTATTGACACCATTTTTTTAAAAAATTGTATGTACTCAGAGAAAAATACTTCATTGCAGTCTGTTGGTGCTTTAATGCCACCAAGTTCCCACCTGATCCCAACTTTTCAGAAATTCCAAACTTTGGGATACATAAATTATATTTTGTCTATCAGATATGATAGATGATCATGATGCAGCACTTCTAATCACACCATCATCGTTAGAAATGTTTATTTTTTTCCTCATGTCTCCCTTGTGACATTTTTTTTTTTTTACACCAACAGAGAATGTATTGATTCATCCTGACAACGATGTATCCTTGTTAAATCATTGTTAAAAGTTTGATTTTACTAAAATTACAATTCAAATTGTTTTCTTTGATGTTTTAAAATGCCCACATGTTGATTCCTTAGTTGTTTTCATTAGAGCTACACATATTTGCCTTATGCCCCAAAATAAGATAATTAAATGAAACTTATAATTCTCATTTCCATCACCTCACTTTTATTCTTAGGCTCTACTAGAGTAGCTTTGCATGAACAACATTCTTGTCAAATTTCTTTTGACTGCCTCTCAATTGTAAACAGAAGCTTTACAAACTGCAGTTGGGATATCTGATTATGGATGGTCATATCAGGCCGGCCCGCCCTGAGCCTGGTTCTGCTGGAGGTTTCTTCCTGTTAAAAGGGAGTTTTTCCTTCCCACTGTTGCCAAAGTGCTTGCTCATAGGGGGTCATATGATTGTTGGGTTTTTCTCTGTATGTGTTATTGTAGGATCGACCTTACAATAGAAAGCATCTTGAGGTGACTGTTGTTGTGATTTGACACTGCATTAAAAATTAAATTGAATATCAGGTTTGTGTATATGCAAAGCCAAGTCACAAGCATGAACTCATTATGTAAAATTGAAAAACAAAAATGAAGGAAAATAAAAAATGTTGACCTTTTAAAACCTACGTGACTACTGAATTCTTCGACAGTTTTATGCAGACGTAACTCTTGACTTGAAATATTCAAACTGCAGCATACGCATTAGGTGTTAATGGAATTTTTACACAACAAGAAATTAATATATTTCAAAAAAGGTCAACAGAACTCGGAAATCCTAGTGATTCATAGCTTCATAGGCTGGTTATCGCTATAGAAACACCCCCAAGACAGTAAATCCTCCAAACAATGGTAGTCAATATCTCTCAAGAAAATAAAAAGGCTAACCTAAGCTGCTCCTGACCTGATAGAGGACCTCTACGAGCATCACCAGAGGCAGCAATCCAATGCAGCTATTGTATAAAACCACACAGGCTGATGGCACAACATAAGTAACCATCTCATCAGTAGACTAAACGTTCTAATATTCACAATAAACTGTGCTCCTGAGAATACGATATTGCCTGAATGGATGACCACCACGAGAGTAATTACTATCAAAATTAAGCGTTCCCAGTTTTCACAGGAAAATTAATATACAATATGTTTTTCAGAAGTCCATTTAGGGCGCCAGAGACAGCGATTTCACCTGAAGCTAATGGAAAACACACCGTGTGTGGGAGGACTCCAGCTGACCTTTTGGAAAGCTATCGCTTGCTGCTGAAGAAAACAGCGGGGCGATGCGGTGATGTTAAGAGTTCAATCGGTGGCCAAAAAGACCCGATGTGACGGTCACTGTGAACTGCGGCTGTCTCATGTGTGCAACCCCGGACGCCACTGGTCAGAGCAAATCAAACGGTAACACTACAGCAGCTCACTCCTCCAGCTCAGGGCTCTGCTTTATCGCAGCAAACACACAATCCACCCATCACTCTGTTCCAGTACACCTACAGACGTGCTTTGCCTCCCTCCCTCTTGTCATACAACACACAAAAAAGAGGTGAGAACCACAGCCCACATAAGAAGAGCAGGTGGGAGTACATTATCTGGAGTGAGAAACAATTCGTTCTGGCCATCTACTGCTTGTGTGCTAAAGTGATCTCCCTGAGTAGCAGCATATCAGCGGGCAGCAGTTATTGAGTGGGTGGCGGGCATTACACAACCTGGCTTCAGAACCTACACAAGCCACTCCAAAGGGCGAGCTCATTGAGCGAGTGAAATCCACTGTGATACAGACTGTGTCAGATCGTGTTTTGATTGAGATTGGATGATAACAATACCCCCGGTTTTAGCCCGCATTTATGAAAAACGCAATCTGTTCCAAACATCAATTTGAATGCAATATTGTGAAAGCTGCCATTAAAGTAAAGCAGCAAAACTAAATATTGAACATATTATATATATTTCAGTCAGATTTAGATTCATTTTGTCTGGATATAATACAAATAGTTCAACTATTAAAAAACATAACCCTTCACATCCATATCCATGGAGATTTGCTAATAATGGATTTTTTCTTGACAGTATTGACAAATATTATCAATGATGACCTCAGAAATCAAAGAAAGAAAAAAAACCAAACCCTGAAAATGTCAATATTAATTTACTTCACATAGGGGAAAAAACAAAACACCTTTCCATGATCGGATTAGCCCGACCAAAAGATCAGACAAAACTGTGGCTCCAAAACAGTCATCCTCACTGGATGACAGAGCAGGCTTTGGGGTGACCTTTGTAATGGTCTCACCACGATGGAAATAAATGTCCTAATCAAAACACATTCAAAAATAAATTACAGCTGACCCGTGTCAGAAGGACCCTTGTTTATACAATGTTTCTTCAAGCGGCTATCAGGATTGAGCTGAGGAGGACATCGAGGAATTCCAGCCTATGATTGAGTTTATATTATTATTTACAATGAAATGCACAGCATGGTTTCCCACACATATATTCTACATGGGCAGGTGATGTATACCACTGGCTTTGTAATTGACCTCTTTAGTGGATGAATTAGTGGAGGTTCAGTCACTGCTAATTAACTAGTTCTTTTCCTTACTGCGTTTCCTACTGGCGGGCTGTTTAAGCTGCTACTGAAGCAGTCCTTAATGTCATTAAGCTGTCTCAGGTCTCCCAGGATCAGACTGATGCCAACTGCACTATCCTAAACTGGAGTCGGCCAGAGTAATCCCTGTTTTATGCCGAGATCCAAAGCTGCACAGCAAAGCAGGGACTATTGTGACCAGCTGCAGTTCAAGCATTCACTGGATGAGGAACTTCTGCTTTCCTCCTCCATTTAGAGGGTGGAATCTTACCAAAGCCCAGTATATGTATACCAGTACATATTGAAACATCAGCCATACTTCTTTAACTCTGTCTCCAGACCACTGAACCTAAGCTGCCCCTCTGTTGCTCATTTGCAATAAACATATGAGTAGCTTCATCTCTGCTCGGCCTCCCGTCTTTTTGTCAGTGCCACAATCTCCTAACCATACATCATAGCAGGTCTCACTACCCCGACACTCATCTCCACCCGCTCCACCCCTTGTACTCTCTTCACCTCTCTCGTGCACTGTTCGTTACTTTGGATAGCTGACACATGTTTAAACTCCTCCAACTTCACCTTCCCACCTGTCTTCCTGTCATTCACACACATGTATTCTGTCTTGCCTATACTGACTACACAATAAATTCTCTTTTCAATTTAAAAGCATTGGAGTGCACCCAATACCTACTACTGCCATAAATACTATGCAGCTCTCTGGGAAACACTGCACTGCATGGCTTGCAGTAAACTTGTAGGATTGCTAATCTACAAAAAAAAAATATCTTCTAATTCTTTTTCATGTTTACATTGGCTGTCACATTTTACAAAATAAAGCAGGGCCCATACGTACAAATACCATACATGCTATCCACCTTGCTCTAATGTCCATACAAGTGCATTTCTCATTATACGACTGTTGCATAAGAACCTATTGGAAATATTCAACAACCTTGTAATGCTGCACAGAGCAAACACTTCACATTATGC
>NW_005187612.1:799236-894128 GCF_000239375.1 Pundamilia nyererei
GAGAGAGAGGTAGCTGACATGTCGTGGTGCTTTGCATCCATGATAAATATTTACATACTAATTCACTGACCATGTGTCATGTTGGAATTGGAGGCCTGCTAACGCGGAGAGAGGCAGAGAGAAACAGCTCCTGACCGTCACACAGACAGTCAAAACATGGCAGGCAGAGAGGGAATGGGAGCAAAAACAAAGAAATGCTTATAGCAAACAGGAGTGCGCACGGAGAGGGAAACACAGCAGGCGCATGAGCACGCGCAACAGAGAAATCCTTGTCCAAGCCTACTGAGTGGGAGAGGGGTTGAGGCAGGGGTGTTGAGTGGGAGGGAAAGAACCGGTTCATCGCTGCACTCGTGTACACAAGTGCACCGAACGCGCACCGCTCCTCGGGATCTGTGGCTCGCACACGGAGGAGAAGCTGTCCACTGTTTCCATGTAACACAACAAAGAGAGGAGGCTTTACTGGCTAAGCCCTTATTTGAAGTGCTGTAAAATCTGAAACCAAAACATGTTAACTTGCACCAGATTTTAAAAAGGCGACTTGACCGGGGAAGGTCACCACTGGAGCATGTTTACACACAGGAATCCACACTGCGATCAGATTAAGCCAGAAAATCGAATAAGGTTTATCCATGCTAGTTATCCAATTTGTCCCAGCACCACATTTTGTGTTTTTTGTTTTTAAACACCTAGAGCGTCAGATTTAAAATGGGTTAGGGTTAACCCCTAACCCTCTAACCCCTATTTAGACGCCCAGAGAATGAACTTGTGTTTAATTTTCACAAACAGCTGAATATGCACTTAGTTAGTTTTAGCTCAAACTGGAGGAATCTAGCTGTGTTCAACAACACATCTGTTAACCTTACAGCTCTCAGGTGCCTGCAAACACAAAGACAGACGTGGAAAACATGCAGTCTGTTTGCATCTTTTTGTTTACCTCAACTCTCTTGAACAGCAAGGGTTATCATAACGGTCTACATCCATTAAGACAAAACAACAAACAGCTTTTAAAAAAAAGGGGGTATTTGCATTTATGAATTTAAGTAAGTGCCATGCCTGCTAAATATGAACGCAGGCCTCTCTGGATGATATTGTGGGAATGATCTCACATTAGGAAATGTTTGGTTGCCATAGATCCTATGAGTGTGTCTCTGCCTCTGATTACGACAACATCAAAGAAGCCTCATCAGAAAGTCTAATGGAGGAACAGGGCACTTGACCAGGAAGAAAAGACGACAATAGACGCGCTGGATTTGTGCATATGCATCAGCGAACCTCCCGCAGCAGCGTGTGACGGGGGTGAATGAGCTAAGCTTCAGTTACTAGCAGCTTTGAATGTAAAAGCTGTTAGCTAAACCAAGCAAATGAAATGAAAATGACATTTTTTCAAAACTACAATGACTAATAAGCGATTTTAAAACAACAACGATCGATGTGTCATACTACCTCTCTCCAAAGTTAGCAGATGTTTTCAATAACGTCCCTCTGCATTGCTTTGAGACTCAGCCTAGTAACTGAATGCAACACTGCTCGTTAGCTTTGCCAAATTGGATGAACTGAAGCAGTGTTTCTTAAAAATACACTGCTCTAGTTATCGGCATGGCCCACGTGTGGCTTGGTAAAACAGTGACTCAGTTAATTAGGAAAATTAAGTTTTATACTGCTGCAAACATTCAGCTCTCTCTTCCATTGTGTCGGTTTGATTTTAAAATCTTGTATCTGTATATTGTTTATACCTGCAAATAAATAAAACAAACAGTTATTGTAGGTTACTGTGAGCTGCTGTTTGTTTGGGAAGGTGGAATACTTGGAATACACAGTGCGAAACATGCTGGGAAGTGTCTGTAAGTGAATCATCATCTGTTGTTTGTTAAGGTAAAAGATGATGAATGAGTCGGTTTCTTCTTATAGTTGTGGGCCGGTTCTAAGGTTTGCATTTTAGATATATGGAGCCTAAACAAGACACGAGAAAAACTAAAAAGAAAAATGAATGTAGGTCATGATATGCAGGATTTTGTGGAATAAAGAGTATATGAGTGGTGTCCACCCAAGTGTTCCCGCTTGGAAAGGCTGTAGTTTGTGAGTCTAGACAAGCAGCTGCGTTTCGTCATTTCTGATCATCAATTAATCAATGATTCCCTTTTAAATTTCTATAAGTGCACAGTGACATCTTTGCATTAGACTATGAATATAAATCCTGAAAGTTTTGCAGACAAAAATAAATAGCTCAACAAATCTTCCATTATTGTCTAAAAATTATAACCCAAAAGACAAACTGGTGAGCCTTCTTCAGTAAATCTGCCGTTTCAAAAGATGTTGAAATGTGTTGCACACAACATAGCACACACCCATTTCAGTGCTGGCACAACCTACCTTGCCCACAGGTTAACTTTCACATGCACAATGTCGTTTTGCATTATTTACGTGACAGTCATGTCTTACTTTTCACTGTGCTTGGTTACAACTCCCTGTCACTTTTGCAGCAGTAGAGAACAAATGAGTGACATACACCCCGGTGTCCAGTTTGGTAAAGTCGTAGGGCTGCAGCACTGGCTAGTTGCGGGTGACTGCATACAATCTTAGATGCATCAGCTGACTACTGAATAATTACTCTGACTACTATTTCTGGAGTGAAACAAAATTATTCACTTTTTATTGGTCGATTACTGGTTTGCAGTAACACATGCAGTATTTGAACCCTGACCTGTCACAGGAGCCTCAATGTCCAGCAGGTTCTTCTCTGAACGCAAGATTGCGGCGCCCTCTCCTATGAGCCTGAGCGCCACCGCCTCATCCACACGGCCCTCCTTGGTTAGGTGAGCTTTCAGCACGTCCACTTTGGGCTTCCCATCACTGTCAAACACCTCTTTAGCTGTCAGTCGGTGACTGGGGGGGAAGGGGACAGCTGCAAGGGTTTAAAAAAAAGAAGAAGAAGAAAATCATTAGAACTGATGTACTTTCATACCACGTTTACAGTGCTTTAATACACTTTTCATTGACAAAAGGCTTACAGCAATACACAGTTATTTCCACATCACTGAGAAAACTGCATTTAAGCTGTTTGATTAGAAGGTACTTTGTACCAGGGGATCGACTCCCTGCAGGAGAGGGAGTTTGCGCTCACTCCCATGCTTCCAGCCCACCCTCTGAGACGATTTACCTGATTGCTGCTATGATCTGTGAGTCATTCAATTTTCAATATTTATTACAGACACACACATTTTCTAGTTTACTTGGCAATATTCACGAGAAAAGAGACTGTATATTAAAAAACGAGGCAGAGAACCAACACATCTTTATTTTATTAACATTAAAAGCTTGTGCTGCGAGGACAGAAACACCAGTGTATGCGGATGTGTGACGTGTAACCAACTCCATACTTCAGTGTGCTCTCTTTTATTGTGTTCGATTGAAACAACAGAGATATCATCTTCAGCCTGACAAGCATTTACTTATTTCTCAGCAACAGTTTTTTTGGTTTTTTTTTTAAGAGTAAAATTGGGTTTATTCCTCAGAGTCTTGCAGCCACTGTGGAAATCAGACAATATCCAAATCCTCAACAAATCTCTGTAACTGTCAATTTCCATAATTAGTGGCTTATGAGGGATAGCTTTTCAGAGTAATTCAATGTTCCCCAGTAATTTGGAATCCTACTGATGCACTCGCAAGCTGCAATGCTATTTGCATGCATTTTAAATCAAAACAGGGATTTGCAGTCTAGGTCTAGTCTTCTTTTATTAAAAACGCTCTTCAAACTGGACTTCATATTATTGCGATTTTAGTAGCCTAATGCTTTTATTAAATGAAAGCTAAACACATTACTTACAATAAATGTACAAAATTACAGTTTTTTTTCCTCCCCATTTTTTTTTCTTTTGCTCAAACTGCTTCTAAGAGTTTAAAACATACATCATGCTCTTAGTCAGACTTCACATACAGCTTACAGGTGACTAATCCACAAAACCAGAAGAAAATACTGCTGAGCTAGTGTCTGTGTTTGTTGTATACATGTGTGGTGTGTACGTGTATTCCAGCATCCATCCTTCCTGAAGGTGACATCAGCGGTAATCAGGCCAGCACTTTATCTGTGTCACAGTGAGCTTTAGCAACAGATGACATTTGGGATCTCAGCTCCAGTTTCTAATGGGTCTATGTGGAAATTACAAATTTACTGGACTTGCACAGTTGCATCCTGGGTATTTTCAGCAATGCTATGTGTGTAAAAATGTAAAATCAGCAGGGTGAAAGAGACAGAATGTACAATTTCTGATAACTCACAACGCCACTTTAAAAATAGTAGTAAATTCAGAGGGGCACAACCCTGTGAGAGGGCGAATGTAAGAGTATTGTTTCTAATTGAAAAGATTCAGAGAAGGTTTAAATGTTTAGATATGGTTTGGTCTTGTCGCATCCACATATACATGTTAAAACTACACACGCATTTAACTCTTTCGTCTCATAACATCTGACGATCTCTCCTGGACCCCTAATTGACAACTTTTGACACCTGGGTATAGATCAATAAAGATATGGTTTGACGACCATTGGAATAGTTTCTGGGGTTTT
The DNA here is from genome assembly GCF_000239375.1 of Pundamilia nyererei. Taxonomy (NCBI): domain Eukaryota; kingdom Metazoa; phylum Chordata; class Actinopteri; order Cichliformes; family Cichlidae; genus Pundamilia; species Pundamilia nyererei. The sequence goes on from NW_005187612.1 coordinate 803,800, forward strand.
CTGAGAGTAGCTGCAAAGGACGAGACAATCCTCACCAACTACTGATGCAAATCCAGTCATTTCGGTCTATAAGCTAGCCTGAAACAGGAGGAGGCTCAGCTCAGAGCTTCAAGGTTTACTACTAGTAAGCTTTAACTCTTAACTAGTAAACAGCCAAACTGTTTTGGGGTATGATTAATCAGAATTTTAAATTGTTTTCAAAAATCATGGACAGTTCATCGTCACAATTCAAAAGCCAGCATTTGTGACGGCATGAGGGCATATTCGTTCACAAAGCATGGATATCTTGCACATCTGTGATGGCATCATCGACGTTTAACAATAAATACAGGTTTTCAGCAACATATCCAGACAAAGGAAGGTATTCCCTATTTCAGCAAGACAACACCAAAGCACATCCAGCATGTTTAATGCCAGCATGGCTCCATCTAAACTGGCATGTTTGCAGTACAGACCTGCCAGCATTGGAAAGTATGATGGCAGGAAAATACAGCAAAGGAGGTCGGACCTATCGCAGATTAAATCCGACACGAAGGATTGGGAAACGTTTTGTTTATTTTGAGTTAACACTTAAGAGGGCTGCTATAGGATGAGGTCATGCACCGCGGCCGTAAACACGTCCACGTCCTTCCTTATAAAAAAGGATCCTGCAATGATAGGACAACATTCGATGTGCTGTCTTTGTAATCATTTCAATGCGTTCCATTTTTATTCACTTTTTTAAAGGCGTCCCAACTTGCTTTTAGAAACACGAGCTATAAAAGCCCCCCAAAAAAGAGAAAAGAAGTGAAGCTGAAAGCTGTTTCTGATATCTGAAAGTTATAATTATGATGCTGGCAAGGTACACGGAAATAAGCCTTGTTCTACCTACCTGGCAATTATTTTCCCCATAAATGCTATTTTGAGAATCTGCGTGACATAACACAAGTTTTCCAACATCAAACATTTTAATGCAACTCATTCAGTTTCCTTTGTAAATTCAAACACGTAAAACCAAAATGTCTGAAGGAGGTGGATACCACAAAGTCACTTTAAGCCAAATAAATAGTTACGATGCTTGAAATAAATCTTGAATAATACAATACGATGTCTTTGCTCAGGTGTCAGGGGCATTTAGAGATTCCCCCATCTGAGAGTGATTTACCAGAGCCCCAGGTGTGAGCACCTGCTACGCAACTCTAGCCTTACTGCTTTTTGACTCCATGGTGCAGAAAGCACAGCCCCTTGAGTTGTTGAACAAATTGAGTGTTTACATTCATGTGAAGTGTTCTGAACTTGATAGGGGGCATTTTTCAACTGAGCAGCAAGCTTTTAAAAATGACAGCTAGGCCACGAATCTGCGACATGATTAGCTCACAGATAATGATTGAGAAGCAGCACGAAAAAGAGTTTTTTTATTTGAAAAGTGCTACAAAATTTAAACATCACACCCCGAAATTCTTTCGGATGTCAAATTTCATACACAGGTACACGTTTTCAACTTAGATTTCAGGTAAATACAGAAAAACCTTTTACTTATAGCTGCCAATGTGACAACTTCTTATGCAAACTCTGTAAATTAAAGCCAGAAAAAGACAAAAGAATGACCAAAGCTGGCTTTCATGTTGGAGGGATACTTTCGGGGATTGAACCGCAGACTATAAGGATTAGGTGCTTTAATTGGCTAAATGTAATCCAACTGTCAAATGGGAGTAGAGAGTAAGGTGCTTAAATTATTTCCCTAATCCCACGCTGTTAGCCAATTAGGCAATGCAGGTAAACTCCCCAGGCTGTTTGCCACAACTGCGCTGCTGTTGAATTTGAACTGCATAAGAGGAAACAGAGCCATTTTTCTTTTTTCATTTGTGCAGGAAAAAAGAAATACACTCCGATTATGAGGAATGACAGTTAGCGGCAGGACAAAGCCATAAATCATTCATGCGCAGAGTGACGTACGAAATCTGTGTAACAACATACCTGACGGTAAACATATTGAGCTTATGAGGAAACTACATGGGAAAACCCTGTACCTACCAGCTGTAATAGTTATTTGGTTCCTGTAGATAATAATTAATAGTAAGTCAGTCAGTGAAAGAAGTAGAACCCCCGACCCCCACCCCAAAATAACCAGTAACTGATGCAGTAACAATGGCAACCGGTGAGCTGATTTACAGACATTTTTGAGACTGATAGTCCCCAAACAGTGTAGCCACTGTGAATGTCGTGAGTGATCCCACTTCCCGCCGAAGTGACAGAACATGACGCACTCTAAAATCCAAACACCAAAGACATTATTCTGGAATAAAAATACGCTGTGTGAAAGCTGCAGGTGCTGGCATGCTAGCAGCCTCTTAACACATCACCCTTCCATTTCCTACAGTCATGACAATGGAAACACTGTGAACTTTCCCCTTGTGGAATTTCTAACAGCTCCCTTATTAACAAGAGTAACACCCACATCTGCCAAAACACTACATGGCACGTCGTAATGATCAGTTCCACACTCTTAAGAAGAATGTGTTACTCCCATTTCTTTAGGACATGATTTTCAGACACTGTTCATCTGATGCACATTTTTCGTTTTAAAAACGGCCCAGCACTTCTTCTTTTGCCCTCCACTTGTCCAGTATCCTCAAGTTTTTTCAAAAACATGAAATGAGACATCCCAGGTTTTTGGGATTCCCAACATTTTACGGCAACCAAATTGTTATCTGTGACATTTTTCGTAGATTCAGCTAAAGAAACTGGAACAAATGATACGATTTGAAATTCCACTTGTGTGTGAAGTAAAACAGTTTTATTTTACTATTGCCAAATCTTTATATATTCAGTAGCGGTGTGCATTTTTTAGTATGAGCACACTTTTTGCCAAATGCAACGGTCTGATTGGTCAGATCTATTTATTTGGAAATATCGAGCTGATTCAAAAATTAATAAAAAAAAAAATTAAAAATAAAAACAATTACATTATGAACAGGTGACAAAAAATATTTTTAACGGATCCGGTGTGTAAAAGCATTAAGTCTGGCTCCTTGGAACCTAAACACAGAAATGAGGAGGGTCTCGAGGCTTTTGCACAGCAACTTATTACAAAAAAATGAAATTGTCTAAAAAATAAATAAAAAACAACTCCATAAAGAAATACATTTAAAAAAAAAATCTAACATTTATTCTTCTCCTTTCATGAAAAAGAAACAAGAATAAATAATGGTGTCAGATATTGCATTATATAAGCATTATTTGAAGTAATTGGCTATTCCAAGTCTAAAAGAACCACACGGCAAAAATCTCTCTGGTCCTTTTCCTCCCAAACCCAGCCTTTATCAGCGGTATCGGGGCTTTCCCCAGACAGCAGCTGTTGATTGTTGCAAATAATCTTGTGCATCTATTCTTCTTTTCTTACAATGCTTTATAGCCGTGAGAGCATAAACTGACCTGCGGCGATGTGCCTGAAACCCAAGTAAGAGTCAGAAATGGTCTCCATTAGCCGTTCACTTTTGCCTTCATTAATTTTAACATTTCTCTGTTCTCTTCTGTTATGTAACAGGGAAATTGCACTGCAGCCTCAAATCTGGCCTCAAAGAAAGGATGAGAGAGCGAGAGAGAGTCAGAGAGGTTTTATTTTTAATTTAAAAAATATAAAACGCAAAAAGAAATCTGGACTCCAACTTCACTTTCCATGGTAATTTGTCTCAGATTAGTATTATAGTTTCCAAGCTAGCCGTTCATCAGGCATTTCATTGTAAGCCTAATAGACCTCTAAATGACTGAAGTGTGTATAAAATAAATTTAAAACTACAGTCAGGTTCACACAAACGGTATGATTTCATGTACCTCGGGTTTTAAAGTCATCCAGCTTTAGATCGTCGACCCCCGCAGCCACCTTCGTGCATGCAGCACTCATGATACAACTACACACCGCATAGCAGACATGCAGGTGTGAATTTTGAGAAAATCGGCACCACGGGGTGCAGTGCAGCATAAACTGCTGAGAAGCAGTGGGAAGATAGGCAGCTGGAAATTGTGAGGTTGGTGTAGTTCACCGCTAAGGCAATCTTTTGGAGGAATGAGACAGCGGGAGGTGCGCAGTCATACGCTGTTGGACAGATCAGCTTAATTGGAGAAAGAGAGACAGACTGTTGCAGAGCTCACCAACCCCTGACTCTGTTTAATGAAGGACATGGAGTGCAACCGTTAGTCTGGACTGATCCGGCAGCTCAGGTCGCTACAATTGGTGCGCATCAATTTCCTTTTGGCCCCGGCAGCTTTGTGAAAGGTGTGTGCTAAACCTGCAAACAGACGTAACGACGATCACGTTCGGTCTTCTTTCAGAGCAATTTCTGCAAATCAGAAAACTGCTGAGGCTGCTCACACAATGCAGTCATTTGATATCCAACTTGTGCCACTTAGAGACACCAACTGAACGATAAAAAAATAAAAATAAAGTCATTTTCAAACACAAACTGAACAATTTCAAACAATTTTCTTTCTCACATGTATTCACATGCTACTGGGAGTACTTTGTGTGTGTTAGGTGAGGACAGAGCAAGCAGGAGGCAGCACACACGATGCTCTGAGGAAAAGGCCACTTTCACACAGTGCACATGAGAAAATGGCTTAATTTTAGCTGATGCAGAAAATCATGCAGCATAAGCCATTACCTACTACCTCTGTTGGACAAAAAAATATAAAGCTGGCACAGTCTGAGCTGGACTGGGATGGAGGCCAACGATCAGCCATTTATAAAAGCAAAAAAATCCATTAAAACCATAAAGACACAGCAGACTGGTGGCAAAGAATCCCAGCAACCTGTGAGAAATTCTTCCAATTCCACGTCCACAACCACTTTGGCATAGCACAGCATCTTACCAGCCGATGCTAAACTGAACCCCACAGAAACAGCTGACATGGCATGATGCAGCAACGGCCCTCCCCGAGTGTGGGCGAGACTTGGGTTGTCATTTCCCACATCAAACCATCCGGGCCCCTTCCACCAGACAAGCCACAGCACCGGCATTTTCCCCTCCCTTAAGACTCAGTGGAAATCTCAGCATGACAAAAGAGAGCCAAGTCAGAACAAAGATTCAGGAAACTGTTTGCGAGTGCAACAGAAGGTCAGTTCATACAAAGTATAGAATAACAGAGTTCATTTGACTGCACAGCCAGACGTTATTATGCAAAAGGCGGTGCGGTGTCGGATCTAAAGCGCGATACCGATCTATAACTTTGCTTCCTTACCCGCACAAAGCAGCACTGACTACTTGCCAGATCCATTTGCCTTTTTGAATGACGGTACAGTGCTCTTTATCCTGAGGCAAGGTAAATGGCTGCCAGCGCGAGCAAGATCTCTGTGTAATGCATCAAGTGGAAACTCACTATCTGATCAAATGGTACATAAATACCAGCACCAGGTAAGACACAAAACCAAAGTGGAGAGCAGCAGTATGTTTAAAAAAGAAAAACAACACATAAATGCATCCAGCTGCACAACGTGAGATCACGCTTTGAATGCTACACTGCAGTTGCAATATCTGCATATGAGATTAACCTGCTATCGACAGTGCAGATTTTTTGGTTTGTTACTAGTTGGAAGCCTGTTAGTGATGAAGGATCCACTGCGCGTCTTGTATGCATAGAGGACGACTGCCAAGTGTTGAAGGGGCACAGAGTGTGCAACTCACTCTCCACTGATAGTCAGGGTTTGTTAATTAAATTACGTAACAACACTGAATTAGAGTGGGGTAGGAGTCCAGGATGAACAGAATGCATGAGCTTCTGTAGGCGGTAGGAAACAAAGGACATACTGTACAGCAGAAAACACCTCAACTTCACGTCATTTAGAAGCTGTTTTATTACTCCGTTATTACACAGTTCGGCCCATTCGGAAGCTGGTTAACAGACATGCATACTGCACAAAGATTGAGACCCTGATTTACTAACAACAAAGAACTGCAGCACTTTAAGCACACCACAAATTACTTTCGCAAGGTGAGAAATGATCTACAATAACCCATCTTTCGCACACAGATTGCAGTGTGATGTCTGCAAGTCACAGATGAGACTGTTGTATTTAACAGCTCTGTGTCTCTGTAACCCACCTGTAAAGCCTAAGACACAGTAAATCAATAATTCATAAGTCTGCGCTCCTAAGATTCGATATCTTTTATTAAGCTAACACAACATAGATTTTAGCTGCAGAATGACCCAAATGTCAGTCCACAGTAATAATGGAGTATATATTTTTTTTATTACAAAAAGGATTTCAAAAAGAATATTAAATCAGCTACTGGCAAGAAATATAAGGACATAATGACACTTGGCTGATCTAGGTAGCCTTTTAAAAATTCCTTAATGGAATCTGCTGCTATGTGGGTGATGAGAAGTTTCTAGACTGCAATTCTTCTTTTCTTAGCAAAATCTGGTCGTTTATCAGCTGCTTATGCTGAAAACTGCAAAAACTAAATCCAGAAGCCGGATATTTATACGCCGGTCGACTTTATCTACTACCACTATATTATAAATCTTAATATGATGCTATATAAAGATCATGTAATGTTAGAACTCTGTTCAGTGAGGACTTTAGAAGGCCCGTGGGCTTCAGGGTTAACGGTGGTGGAAAGTGGTGTGAACCTCTTTGCTACGTATAGCTATGAACCCAGGCGAAACACAACATTTAGCACAGCATAGCTTTGAAGTTCAATGATACGAGTCCGCTGATTATATCTGTGTATCATTATGGAGGTGTAGGCGTTACTTTTGGTTGGCTGAGGCAGGAAGGAGAGCAGGGCCAATAGCGCTCACTTTCCCAGAGAGGGAGAGTACGAGAAAGAGAAGCTGCATCAGATAAAATACTATACAGACCCATGCAACAACAAGAGGTGGGTGGGGCAAGCAGAGCAGTCAACAAAAACTCAGGGGGCTGGCATCTCATCCCATGGAGATCGCCCAGCAGGTATTAAAGCTTTCTAATGTTAACAAATGAGCAATGGCTCCCTTAAATTAATAATTTGGACTCCCGTACTGCTTAATGTGTCCCCTGCAATTAATAACACATTTCCGAACATTAGCAAAATGGTGTCTTTGCTTCCCTCAATTCATTCATTTAAATTAACAGCAGGTCAGCAGAATTAGGAGAAATTACACACAACTGTGTATAGAGTCCAGTCAGGGAGGAAAAGCACTCAAACTGTGCCTCGTTACAAACAGGTCCTGGAGCTACTGATCTTACTGCATTTATATTAACATTAATTTCATGCGTTAATATGACCACTTTTCGCTGGTCATCCGTGGCGCACAAAAGCCACGGTTTGATCAATTTAAAAATTAACTGGGGCTGATTAGCAGCAATCTAAATCGAGCTCTTTGTTAAATCGAGTCTGAACGCAGCAAGCAGACATGTCATGTTTTGGCTCTATTTTATCTTTGCATAACAAGCTTTTAAATCAACGAGATTATCCCGTACACATCTACTTTTCTTTCCTTCAGTCAGTAGCTACAGCATGGAGGTCAGTGTCATAACCAACCAAAGCTGCAAAGACCCCAACTTTCTGCTTTATTGCTTCCAGGGTGCCATTACTGCACTTTAAAGTGCTGCTGACCATCATCATCTGCTGCAGAGAAAAGAGCTTTTAAATCGCGTCGACAAACAGGAGAGATATTAGATAAAAGTGAGTAAAGGGGTTGCCAGGGAAACAGTGCTGTAGAGTCTCGGTATTAATCTTTCATCCATCAAAATATTGGCTTAAAAATGAATTGCTGGCAGCATGTTACGTTCTGCACAGAGTCGATAAAGCTCTGGAAATTATATATATATATATATTCATGCTTAAAAATGACATGCTAGAAAAATGCGGTGAACACAAACAGGAGCGCGACGGTGGATCTGACGGCCGTTCAATGCAGTGGCATGTTTGTCCATCTGCACAGGAGGTCTCATCAGCGACAGTTATCGAGGTATGCTCTTTATTAAGACAGGTTGTGTACTAATAAGCCGGCCACACACCCCAAACCTGCATTCGTCCTGCCATTTCTGTCAGGGTTATCAAAGACCATCCAGCTCTGACAGAAAATAGCCCTGAGCAGTGTTTTAGAGACCTGGGCAACAGCGAAGTCCGCATGAGTGACAAGTGAACGTTGGTCCTGCTGTCGCCTCAACAGGTTTTAGATGAGAAATGCAGAAAACATTTGCAGAAGTAGGTGATCAAAATGCACCGGTACTCAGACAGCACTTAGTCAGCCTAAGTCTCCGATTAATTAGTGAGGTTAGGGCTGGAGCGTGGGAGGCTGACGTGGGTGAATGTAGGGGTGGATGTATATATATGCATGTAAGGATGGATAGAAAGGAGCAGGCAGTAGATACTGAGATGGGGTGGGGGATGGGGGTCAACAGGCAGTTTGAGGGATCTCCTACTTCAGCTTTTTTTGGTAGTGGTTGGGTGTGTGGTAAGCCGTCAGTGGAGCAGTGGATCAATGACACAGTGAGAGGCCACCAGGGATCTAGATCATGGCTGGAAAATGACTTCAGTTATTTGGAGCTGGACTGGGGGAAGGGCATGAGTCAGGGAGAGTGAAAGATAAGTCAATGAAATAACAATGGATGAAAAAAAAAAGAAAAAGAAGAAAAGAGCATTTGCCAATCTTTAAAAAAAATCTATTCACCAAGTCACAGTCCAATAATGGGAGGTCCCTGTGTATTTGCACAATTTATTACCTACAGTAAATTATGAGCCGCACCCTAATACAACAGTTCAACGTCTAGAAAGCTATACAGTCACACAGTGAAAGAGCCAGCATTAAGCCAAGGGCCCAGGTGTAAGGTAAAACGCTTTTCACACTTCTTACAGGGAATCTGAACATCATGGTTTTTGCTACAAGTATTATATCGGACAATATATTTAGATGTATGGATTTTTTATTTTGTCCTTGGTCTTCTTCCTTCTAACTTGGGATTTACATAATCGTATCAGATTATTTTGAACATCAAGCTAGAGCAGGATCTGCATAAACATCTAATTTTTACATTTTCCAACTCATTTTTTTGAGTGATGTACTTAAGTTATTTATTTTTGATTCAAAACTTCTTGTTTCTGTTCAAATGTTCACATTTTGTAATCGTACGGTGTATATAATTACATTCATGTGTGTATTAGCAGGTACTTTTTTTGCAATCACAACTAATCACAGCAATGACCTGTTTTTTAACTTGATAAGAAACCTACTGAGACAAATGTACTCAAACTTGAAAAATTGAAATCAAACTGCAGAGTTGTTCTTTATTTTAATAACACAATGTGCCTTTCTGTGCTGACATGGGGCTCAACATCAAGCCAGCAACCCACTGCACGCATGGACTCACTAATCTAACACGAAGGTAAATAAAACTTAACCTAAGCAACCCATATACCTTTAAACACAGCACATCTCAGTATGCCAGAAGTTGCTTAACATTAAGTTTGCTACTACAATCCTGCATAATGTAACATTATAACAGCCTATAGCACATAAATATGAGATTGTGTTGTGCTTTTATTCCAGGAGAGCACCTTGGTCCTGTGCTCAGTAGATAAAAGTCAAACTCAAAGGCGTTACAGCTCTTCCCCTTTGAAATCGATTAAAACAAAGTCATTTAACAAGATCATTGTTTGTTGTGTGGGTGTATGTAAGAAGATTAGCTGGGATTATGTAAACACATCCTGTTAAGGAATAAAATGCGCAACGTCTTGTTTTGACTGAATGCAGATTCATTCAGACCTCAATCCTAACTTTGATATGATTCACACTGATTTCACTTGTACATCCCTGAACTTGTGCTACCTCCCATGATAAGTAGTTTATAGGTTTTATAGAAGCTTTACTTGGGAAGGGAAACGGCATAAGGATAAAAATCTCTGTATATAACACTTTAAAGTGTACCCTATATTTTTCCTATAAATATTTTGAACAACTATTGTGAACATAGGGGGGAATTAATAGAGGATTTTAGAAATTGCTGCTGTTGTGTAGAAGTCACTAAAGGACAATGGGCCAGTGCAGAGGAAAAAAACTCCATTTAAAACTCGGATTTGCAGGTTTGTGGAGACGTTAACACTTTCTGGCATTTCTTCTGAAAGCCACTCTGACAGGCCCTGAAGAAGACATTCCCTGCTAGCTTTGCTGGCTCAGGCCTGCCCCCTCCTCCTCCTACACAATGCCGTGACACAGGATTAGCTTTCATTAGAGAAGGTGCTGTAATCAGCTTTGGAGCATAGCAGAGACGGAACAATGGAGGAGGCTGAAAGGATCTGGAAGACAGGGCGCTAAGGGTGCATGCTTTGCTCTATGCAAGCTCCGAATGCAACCTGTGGCACAGCCAGATAGAGAAGTAATGCTGTGTGGCATCTATTCACCAGCTTAAAAACAAAAAGTTAACAAATTGAATGCAACATTGCTTCTCTTATGTTTTTAGGGCCTTGACACTGCATGCAAGGTACTCTTCTGCTCTTGAGCACTTCAGAGGCAGCCAACGCCTTTAATTTTTCCTGCTACGCTTAATATTTAATGGGCTTAATTATTCATCTACAGGCAATAAGAGAAAGCTACTAGATATGTTCACATGCTTTAATCTACAAAACACCTAAGGCTGCCTCCATAAAAAGAAAAACTAAGGCAACTCAACACAACTTCATCTAATGATATGTGATTACCCTCAAGGTCTTTCGTGTCTATTCTTTGACATAATGACAAACTACAAGTTCAACCTTTTCTTCAGGTGGTAAAGGCAAAGGTCACGCAGCTGAGAAGGGATTAGGTGGACATGTTTATATTCCGGTCTGGACAAAAATCTGGCCCTGTACATTGACAGAACCGCCTTTGTGTCAGTCTCGCGCCACTCTCCACCATGCTGTCAACTGGCGCTTGTATTGGGAAGGACTGACGACATAGGTCTATCGAGAACATGTGTCCCCACTAACCTTGGAGAGCTCTGCGAGTGTGCCGGCAGCCAGTCTACAAAGGGTTCTTGTTGGTGGCTTGTTCTATGAGTGTGCAGTGACAAGCAGACAGGTGGCTGGACAGGATACAGATTCACAGTGTTGTCATAAAAAAATAAAAAATAAAAAAAACTACGTGCTTGCTACCCCTCTATTCAACAGTGAAAAAACAAAAAGAATCCACCCCAAAGAAATTATTAAATATATCAGATGCTTTCCGTGACTGACATTTCTGGATAGCAGGTAATACCAGTTTGTTTACATGTTTGTTTTTTTAAGAGCCAAACTCTTACCACAACGTCATGCTACTTGGAAATTGTGGTTTGGCTGAAACATGCAAGACACTCCCTGAAAACCTGTACACAAGGTTCAAGCAAAATACTGAACACTGAACACGTTATCTATAGTGATTTTAATTTAATCCCAATTTATTTTCTAATTACTGCATTCGTGCATTGCAGTTCATATACATTTTAAAACTTTTTCAAACTGGAAGATGTGTAAGAATAAAATGCATCATGTTAGCTCGACAAGTGACATGAGATATTACTATTTACCCAGTCTTAGTTTCTAAATAGAAAGTAAATAAATCACAATTTCACTGCTTGTCGATATCAGCTGTAGAGATCATTATTGAAGCTGTTTTGCCAGACCTTTGTAAAAATTTCTAAACACATATGAACCTTTCGAAGAGAAGTCTGAAAAGGACACATTTGCTACACACATTAAGTCTCGTTAATAGAGTACATTCATGAATTCTTGAAAAATTAGGATCATATTTATATACAACACTGTGACATTTCATCTATCACCTGAGAAAGTTCTCGACCAAGACGCACAACAACATCAAACATCCAACTGCAAATCTATACATATGACACAGTGAAGAATCTAACTGGATACGGTGTTATGTAACGTGAAACAATATGGAGCGCAAATCAATAGCGAAATGCTTTTACGTTCCAGAAACTCCAACTGACTTCAGTGTTTTCTGTACTCATTCACAGCTTGCCTCAGAGATAATATGCCTCAACAGGCGTGATCGCACCTCCCAAGGAGGGCTTGTTGGCAGCCGCAATGTTGGCATTTCTAGAATGCAATTACTAGACACATACAGAGGGGTTGAGGCCAGTCTATATTTGCAACCACACTTGGTAAACGGAGCATACCAGACCTGAGGCTGACCCAAATAAAACAGAACCTGAGCTGTAGATAATATTCCTCATCATTAATTAACCCCCACCCCCCCACTCTTCTCAGCTGGGGACGCTACCTGTTTGATTTAAAAATGAATACCGCACTGCCAACTATTACAATGATGTGTGGACTGGGGAAAACCCTCCCCGCCACACAAGAATAGCTACATCTCATATGTGAAAAGCATTCCTCCATGCCGTGTCAAAATAACTAGGATGGGTCAGAAATGGCAAACAAAATGATTCAACTTAAGTACTGAAAGTATTTATAGCAAAGAAATAATACTGAAAGTATAAAGTACTTATATTATAGCAAGGATTTTTGTGGGATCAAGCATTTGCATCCAAGAGGTCCAGGGCAGAGTTTTTATTTCTGGCAGACTGACCGTGGTTTTTCAGGGGACAGGTGGTGAGGCAATGGGATGGCGCAGCCAGCCACCTCCTCCCACCTCTTGCCAAGTCAACAAAGCCCCTAAGAGTTCCCTTCCTTTGCCATTGCTTCCTTCTCCCCCTTACCCACGCCCACCTCTCAAGCCTATCGCTGTTTCTAGGCCAAAATTGTGTGGGTGTGGTGGGTTCTCCTGCCAGCAGGGGTACCTGACTGCCAAGAAAGAAAAGCAAAAGCAGCACGTGGCTGGACTTGGAGAGAGGATGGGCAACAAAGGAATTACATCTCTAAAGACCAAAGGAATTCTGAGTCAGCAAGAGCAATAACTCCACACTAACCACGCACACGCATCTTGTCTCGCCATTGTTAGCACCCCAAAGGAGCTCTATATATCAGGAGAATCTGTGACGAAGCTCCTGAAGTAGCTGCTGTTATGCAACTCTTCTAGGCTAAAAGTGACTGTAAAGTAAATCATCCTTCCCTGCTGCCAGCCTGACCCCCATATAGCAGAGGAAGCACTTTCAAAACTCACTACAGGAGTATTATGCTGAAGCACCATCTGTGCAGGCTTTGCTAGCAGCCGTGAGATTAAAGGCAGTTAAAGCATCGCATTGAAAAGCCATCCGCCAGCCAGCATCCAATCAAAGATGAGAGCATAAGCAATGGACAGCGCCTTTATAAGACTCCGAGCACTGCTGGGTTGTGTGGATCAAACAGCAGTGTGCGGCCTGGGTCATGCCCCTGATCCCTCTGGGACAAACAGGGCTGCTCCAAGGTTCATGTGTTCTTGAGGATCAGGTCACAGAGTATGTTCAGCTCACTTGACAGCTTGAGTGCCTGAAGGGAGTCTTGACTTTCTTCTATTGCACTTACATTTTCAGATCAGACACAGGAGGGTGGAGCGTCAGTTTTTTCCCCTCTAATTATTAAAAACAGTTTCTGGGTTTCCCCAGAACGGATCACGCTGCACTGTAAATGCTGAATAACGTCCATGTTTACATAAAGAAAGAGGAAAAACACTGGAGTTAAATTTCAGGTAACCATTTCCTCCTCGAAAGACAAACAAGGACAAAATGCACTGTCACATACCCTGGGCAGGGTGTTTACGTTATCTGCTGCTCTAACACACTATATTTACTTTCATCAAAAGCAAACAGGCTTTATAGAGACATCCCATGCAGGGCTCCAGCCCAGTACTGTGGGACTGCATAAAACTGTACTGTGTTCGCACCATCTGTTGGGCTAAAATGAAGCCTCTGGCCCTCTTAACTGCTGGCTGCAAAACAGAAAGTACTCGACTTATGTTTAATTCAGCTTAAAACTATTGTCTTACATCCCTGCTGTCATGGAGTGTTTGAAATAAAATAATAACCATGAATTATGAGCAGTGGAGGCTAAATGCTAAATTGAGTCCACACTTCTAATTACTGCTCAAGTGTCGCTAAAAATTACTTGGAGATACACAATCTGCTGGATGACCAGCTGATTTGTACCTCGATTTGGCCGTACCCTAGGCTTACCACATTCCTCCCGAGGGATCGGATTACGTTCTATACAGGGAGACGGGCCTGGAGCGTGGGTCTGCCACAGTTGAGCAGCAGCCTGAGCAAGCAAGTGCGCAAAAGGGAATGAAAGGAAATGCTGAATGAAATATAGACGGTGGCCTAGAAAAAAAACACTGCAGTCATGGCTGAAAGCAGGAATGGATGAAGTGCAGCTAAATAGAGGAAAAAGACAGTAATATAAAATATACTGCTGGAATACAAGGCAGAGACAAAAATAAGTGAGCAGGTAAAACAAGAAAATAATCGGTCTTGTACAGTATGTCTGACATTTCTACAAGAAACGGGGGAAAAAAGGCAAACTGTGAAACTGTCGAGCCTCGGCAGCAAAGCTGTCAAAGACATCGTACTCCTTAGTATTCTTGAGACTGTGTGACATGAATGTGGACATACCCAAACCTGCAGCGCAGCAGTAACTGTGCACCACTTAGCTGCTGTGTCACTCTGCAACCTTACCAGTTTATGTGGGGGCAGGCTAGTATGAAAGGCTTGCATGATATACAAAAGCAATAAATAGGCTGCCAAGAGCATGACAGCAAGGGAGCATATGTGTGTAGGACTGGGGTGCGACAACGGTATTAATTACCAACAAAAGATCACATCTTTGGCTCGGGAGTTCACATGGAGTGAAGATTAGCTGAAACAACACGTCTCCCACAGTTTCATGATTCAGTTTTCACTAAATTTAATACACACACACACACACACACACACACACACGCACATATGCAGGCACGAGACACACACAAAAATGAGTGGAATGAGAGGTTCCTCCTCCATCCTCGCATCTGACGCTTTTCAGAGTCGTCACTACACGATCCTGAGAACACACAGACACACGTATGAACACGCACAACGGTGACAGCTGACTAGTGCATCAGCAGCTGAAAATCTCCCTGCATGCAAATCAATAAAGCAAAAATGGAATTGCTCCTGAGTGGCAAGCCCAAAAATATATATATTTATACCCTGAGTGCAACAGGGAATAGGATGCACAAATGATTGGTCACTGTAATGTATGGCACTCTGGTGGTGTTTGGACAGGCACATAATCAGTCGGAGCCATGGGACACACTAACCTCGCCGCAATCTGGCTAGTCGAGGCATATTGTGAGTTCAGACTAATGGGATATCAGTTTGCCCTATGATTGGACTCGATTTGACGTGGCAACAGCCGAGGCCAAATTCTGCCTTGAGTTACTGCCAAAGCTAAGGTCTATCATGGAACTTAGAACAAGATACTTGCAATTACGTGGAGAGTAATCCCAGAGGAAATTTACTGGAGCTTTTCGAATAGTCTCTGGGGCCTAATTCAAAAGACCAAACAGCAAAGGCAGGGGAACATTATGTGTGTGTATATATATATATATATATGCCACCTCTAGAGCTGGCCTAACCCCCTCCCTCACCAGCAGAGACACATCTCAGTCACGACTCTGGCTTCGGTCAGCCTCTGCAATGTTTTGAGTGAGTGGGCCAGCCAGTGGTCCTCCTCCTGCTCCACTCTCCACGTGGGAGGAAGTGAGTGGCCTGAAATCATCAGCTCTTGGGCAAACTTAATGCCTCTTTGTCCTTTTTTGAGCACAAAAAAACACAGCTTGGCAGTAAAACTGGAAAAACAAACAAAAGAAATGTTTCACAGGTTTGAAACATTTGAAGGTGAAAACTTGAAGTAATATCCTGAAGGCTGTATTGATAAAGCATTTCAGCCAAAATCATCATATCCCATTAGACAAATGCCAGTCTCACCAGACAACTTCCTCTCAGGTCAACTATAGAACACGGCAACAAGCAACGACAGATTTTTTTTCCCCCAGAGGTAATCCAAGATAAGCACACGCCAAATTCACCAGCACATGGAATAAGAGGGTTAATTTTCAGCCAGGTGGTCTATAATTAACGCGTGTGAATGAGGGTAAATAAACCTTGGGGCCTCGACTCACCTCCAGCTGTATTTGTATAGCTGGAGTTTCTCTCTTGTCCACAAGCTGGGTACTTTAACTAGTAAGCTGATAACACCTGGAAGAACAAGGGGGGGAAAAAAGGTGCACCAGGATCTAACGCACCAAGATCCACCATGAACCTACACAGTACAGCCACGTAGCATGCAATGTGCTTAAACACCCATCTGTAATTGCTGGTCTTCTCAATGAATATAATTTTTGCAAAGCAAAAATGTGCAGAAAACGTGCAGAACCCCGGAATAGCTTTGACTTTTCTCAGCAAAGAGTGAAAATCAATTGTTTTCTTTGTTTAAATTCCTTAAAACTAAATCGCATTATCCAACACTCAGGCAGAAACATAAATAAATATTTCAGTGTGTGTGTGTGTGTGTGTTCTTGCTACAGCCTTACTGAAGTATATACATAAAATCTGATGATGATTAATTAAAGATGGAGTTTCTCGTCGTGTAAAAGAAATCTCGAGCGCTCGCTGAAATAAAAGGATTAATAAGAAGGTGAGGGAGTCCACTTGGATTCTTTCATTAATTTAGCCAGAGAACTGGAAGCTGCGACATACGGTATTTAATACAAGAGCCACAGATACTTTACTCTCCTGGTTCATAGCTATGGGTCCTGGCCTGGAAAATGTCAAACTGCATTTTTAAGGCCTGAAACTCGTCACTGGCCACAAACCACCGGGGCAACATGTCTAAATCCTGATGCCATGTTGGCTGATACTGCTCCCGGTGCTTCAGTAACGTGCCAAACCAGACCGCTGCCAAAACAAACACTACAGTGGAATGCTACACCCAGAAGGCAACGAGGAATTCTGCGTAAAATCCTGCTCTGCTACGACAGCATGATCAAAACACAATGAGAAAACAGGGAAATTAACAGGAAGCAACGGTTCTTCTCAGTCTTCCTGTGAAATTCGTCCCTTTTCACAGTGTCGAGCTGACAAAAAAAAAGGCAAACTAGAGCCATCGTATCAGACTTCCTCATAGCTGAGGTTTACCTTTCCTCGATAAGTCATAATGATGGATAAAATATACGAGTTTTACATCTGCTGAGTTTATTGTGTGCTCCCTGGTGCAAACCCCAATGTGCTGGAAATGAAAAGAAAACAGCATATCCATCTCATCTTCAACAGGTCACATTTGCATCAGCCTCAGTATGTATACGTGTGTGGGTGTCAACCAGTGCAGATGCTACTATGATAACAGCGAGATGCAATTGCAAACAGGCATTAGCCATGAAACACTGTGTACCCTTCCCGTGTCATTCCCCTCCTGTGCATGCGCTGAGCTGATGAGCGGGCATAAAAGTTACAACATCCCTTTCCCCTGTGGATGGCTTTCTCCGCTTACTAATCTACCATTTACAGGCAACCAGCAGATGGCTTTACTCATTCTGCTCGTATTTAAATACAAACAACTGCCTGGCCCAGCACAGGAGAGTGTGCGACTGTGTTTGCATCTGTCACACAGCACCATGCAGGGGCTTGACCTAATCCAGGAAGTCGAGTCTCCCATTTAGCATGCAGGTATGTTTTCACCACAAGGAAACTCCTCTGCTAAATAGCATGGCATGAAAACTGAGGCCAAAATACTGTGTGCGTCTACACGCGGGATATTTGTCCTAGATAAACACATTACTGCAGAGAAATTGTATTTGGGCTCACAAAACATTACTCAGGGTAGTGAAAACTGTCTCATGCACAGAGCAGTTAAAGGTGGCCACGTGTGCACGTACATGCAGGTTCAAAAATATTAAGAGACTGCGATTCTCTGTGCAGAGAATAAAGCTGGAGGTGTTAACATTTATCTGTAACTGATACATTCATTCACTTATGCAGATTCAATTGCATTCACGCTGCAAAAGAAAATAGACTGTTCTGACTTTAGCAAACTCACATATGAAATAGATCAAACTGTTGGCAATTCTCAAACTGCTTTTGTATTGTCCCATTCCTTAAATTAATAAAAAACAATGAACTTGATCAGCTGCTTCTCCCATGAGTCTCTCAATACTGAACTCCAACCTACAACGTCCTGGCCTGCAGTCCTTGTTCTGCAGCCTCTGTGAGTTTGGCATGAAATGGCAGATCAGGCATTTGTCATCATAAAACTGTGAAGAAATATATGGACGTAGCTACTGTGATGTCACCCACTGGTTTCTGAAGTCCCATTTTGAAGCTGTTACCACCTTGCTTTTTTGAAACCAGATGTGAGACGAGAGCGGGCGAACCTGAGAGCAAAAATGCACTCTTGTGATGGACAATGCTCCTTTTTCAAACGTAGAATGACCAAAATTCACAAAATGAACTTTAGGTTTTATTCAGTTTGACCCGTAATGTGTGACTGAGCCCTTAAAGTTATCAGGAAAGTGTCTACTGAGGTCAAGCATGAGGGCTGTTTTCCCATAAACCTCCACAGGACCTGAAGTTTTGCTGCAGCTGCAGCCATCGCCTCCTGCTGGTTATTAAAAAGAGACAGGCTGTCTTCACTTTTCACACCCACAACTTCAACCAGAATTTATATTATCTATCGTTTTCCTTTAGCAGGATCTGGTTGGAGTGGTCATCCGGTGGGCTGCAGCTTGTTTCCACAGCAGAACAAAAACTAACGTTGCCACGACGATTTGAATTATTATAGGACGTGACCACAAGATAAGCCTCTCACTGAAGAAGCAGCTGAATGATATCTAAGACCACCAAAAGAGTAAAGTGGCTGGCGAGGCAGGCTGCAGGAATAATACAAGGCAGCTGGTTAGCAGATTTTCAAAATAGAGAATGCGGCGATTATCCAAAAGTAATCCAAATTCATCGTTCTCACACACACATCGTGCTCAAATAACTTGCCGAATACAGATGGGTGGCCATTAATTTATCTAAGAGGCACATCCGAGGTGAGGTTTATGAGTGGGAAACAGCTCAACATAGTTACATGGAATTAATTATACTTCAGTCTTTAGTGTTTCACAAACCCCCGAGCAATTACTTCATAGCCGAAATACAGACTCACTTGTTTTCCCAGCATAAGTTTGTCAAATGGAGTCATAATTTTAACTTACCAAACTGTTACTGACAAAATGCAAGAAGAAAAAAAAAGCACAAAATTACTCCAGGATCAAGTCAAATAACGATTTAGCAGCTTGCTGATTGAACTGAGTGTTGTTCAGCCAATGACGCACGCTCTTTGACAAAACTTTTTCCCCAATTTTTGCTAAACATAAGCTACCAAACAACTGCACACAGATGTTTTTTTAATGTAAATTCTACCAAAATCTGCTTTCTCAATTAACTTTATGTGTCCAGTGTTGCAGCTAACGTGCATGCCTGTATACACGAGTGTGCACACGTGGATGCACAACTCTTATAAAAATTTAGTGTCTTCCTAGGCTGTCCATGCTCAGCCCTCCAAGTAGGAGTCAAAGTGAGAAAGCAGATTTACTGCTCTACTAGCCTCTAATATAACCCAGCCACCCGACTGCTCCCAGTTCACTGGGTTAGCTTCTCCTCCCCCACACTCATTGTACTGGGAGCGCAGCCTGTAGTTACATGTGTTGCAGACACTATATTGATTGATTTGTGACTGTTCTGCAACCAACTCTAGAGAGGGATCCAATGACACATAACTCCTGCCTCTGCTGCAAATGGCTTTTGTTAGCCACTGTAGCTCACAGCAGCAGCAGCAACATGTGTCGGTGTGTACATGCCATGAAATGGGAAAAAACTGAGGATTTGTTTATGTAGAGGTTGATTTTTTTAACCCCAAAAAACAATAAAACGGTGTTATAGTCACTGGGTCACAGATGCTACTCTGGGTATTTTACATTTTTTACATTTGGTGATTAAAAGGCACCTTATGAAGAAAGCAGCTACATTAAAAAGCCAAAGTAAAACAGCTTCCATCAACGTATAAGTTACAGAACTGCTGCTTATGAATGTGTACTGGTTAGACAAGTGTATCAACAGCACAAGTTCAAAGGATTGAAAATCCCCAAAATCTACTCGCAGGCTTAGCAACAGCCTGAAAATGCAAAGGTAGGTAAACACTTTTTCCCCTCGAAAACCAACATCCATTTGTTCACACGAATTAGCAAGAGCAGCAGCTAATGCATGGAGTCAGATTACAACCTCTGAGCAGAGCTGCCTTTATCCCCCTATATGGAGCTTAATCTGTCCAAATCCGCTGCTTTGCTGTGCCCCAAATCCACAACAGAGCCTAATTCCTCTTTAATCTAATGAGCAGTAAAGGTGCACTTACTCTGGTTTGGAATACCGCAGACCGTATATCTTACTGTTGTACCACAACAGAGATAGCTCAGGTGTTCCCTTTCAGGCCATGATGCAATGCATTGTTATCAGAACCATCAAATCTCAAAAAGAAAGAAAAAAAGGAAACCTCACAGGAGATCAGACAGGCACATACATGGCAGGCACCAATAGCTAGTTCGGTTATCTTGCTGCAGCTATGGGAGACATTTCAGGGTTGAGCTGAGTAAGTGGACTGCTGTCAGAAGATTCAAAAGGTGGAGGAGGTGGCCCACCCTCCCTCAGGCTCCTAACCCCAGACTTCTTCGCATGCGAAGGAGATATGTCAAGGAATTGGAAAGTGGCGGCCCTGATGACTTATGAAACCTAGGAAAGTGACCTACTAACTTTTTTCTCAAGAGTTCAAAAGCAGAAAGCAAAAACTAAATCTTGCAAACTCATTGTCTGGAATAACTCGGTAAAAGCTGGCACTGAAACGCAATGCAAGACAGCAGCTGGAGCCTCCCAAACTCCTTTTTGATCGTGCACAGTTAATATATTTTTTCTTTTTTCAAGATGATATTTCCTTCCCAAGATAATTAAACTAGACTTGGTATGAAATTGACAATTTGACATTTAAGTGCCTGCTCTGGAGCATCGGCTCAAGCAACCCACGGGTCAGCTGTCTGACCAATCGCAGCCTTAGATTAACTGCTGCTCTCACACACTCACACGCGCACACAGGAGCAGCTACAATCTGTTTGCCGTCTCATGAGATGAAGAAATACAGACACTCACTGCAACTCTCCTTAAAAAAATAACTTGATCACAGAAATGTTGATTAATTACTCACAAACCTACTAACCCAACATTATGTTTAAGCTCCCAGAGAGTGTTTTTTTGTATCCCACTACACTTAAGTGAAATAAAAATAATGGCCAAAAGTGCCTCTCTTCTTCTTTTAACGCTTTCAAACGAGTTCTTTCTATTCATTAGTAGCAGCACAACTTAACAGAGTGTAATGTATTTGTCTCATCACAACACATCTCTGCAACTCCAATTTAATTAAGACAATTTGATGCCATCTTTATTGCTTTGTCTCCGTCCCACAAAGCAACAAATGTACGTCCTTACTCCCTCTGAATAAAAATGACTGCTCGCAAGATGAAGAAATTATGTGCCAAACCAAAGTACGAGTGGAAGGTAACACAAACGTCACCGAAAAAAAAATTAAAAATCCCAGTTGAAATTTTAACATTACAAATTACAGACAGAGCAGACTGGCACAGGTTTAAAATTATAAACAATCTCGATGGTTATAAATCACCTGACTTTCTCACAGCAATCCTATTCCCATGCAAACAAACCTGATGACAAGGTTTATGAATTGTAATGAGGAAATATTACTCAGAATGACAACACCTCAAGGAAAATTACTCACGACTGGTAATTTTATAGCTCTGCAATACACAGCGCTTGTACTCGATTAGAAAGAAACACTGTGATGGCACACAGGTCGCTTTATGAGCACGATGCGGCGGGTCTGTGTGCAGGTGATCGCACGTAAGGCGAGGATCAAGTCTGTGGCATTACTTAATGTTCTGTTCTATAAATGACTCTGCTTTCCAGCTAGGATCAGTGGCTGGCATCGCGCTGCTGTCACCACCGCCGTCTCTCCAGCCCACGCATGTCTGAGCATGGGGGCCTCTTCTCAAAAGTCAAATGTCAGATGTTATCCATCCCCAACTCGCAGAGAAGCACCCAGCGCACCGCTGGGGGCTCGGAGGCCCAGTTTCTCCGTCGCTGATGGAAAAACACTATTAGTGCACTTGCTTTACTTTGGCGTGCTGAGGTTGTCACGACTGCACCATGACAACCATATTACCAACTTTTTATGTGACATTGCTACATCTTTGCTTTATACAGTGCTGGACAAAACTCAGCAATATCAGTATGTAAACAGGGTTTTCAAAATAAAAGACTACATGACTCATTAGTTGATAATGAAAAAGCTTTGCTGTTAATTGTAGCAAAATAAAACAAAAAATCATGACCACGAATTCTAATAATCAGGATTACCATAAGAGGATAATCCTTATTTAAACTCCACTTAATTAACAGAGCATTAAAAAAATGGTCATCCAGTGATGATCCACCAAGCATTATATACAATATTAAAAAAACAGCTGTCTGTTGAAATATATACTGGAAATTGCTCACGTGTTTATTCCTGCAAGTGATGAAAGCACAAGAAAAATTAAGCAACTTCTCTCGCCTTAGCTGATTAAACTCAATTACTATGCAGAGCTGGCTTTCAGGAGCATTATGATAATGCATTTTGAAAACAGGTGGATGCAAAGCACTTATGATAAGTTGGACTGACACCTTGTAGCACGGCAAGCTAGGCAGCTGAAAACAAATTACTTCACACCTATAGCCTGCAGTTATTTTGGAGGTGCTTTGTACACAGCTAGCGCCTGTGTTGTCATAATACTGATGCATTACCAAAACACTGAGTCCTCGAAACTTGATGAATGAAAAATGAGCAAAATTACTTTGAGCTTGACACAAGGTTTAAAAGTGAGCTGGCCTCCGAGATTAACTGACAGGGCCCTCTAACGTCTAATTGATACATTTCAACCCGATTAATATCCACAGAGCCGAGCATGAAGATCTGGCATCTCCTCTGCATGACAGAGGAAGATGTAGCTTCAGATCCATGCAACAAGACCGGTCACTCAGTGATATTGTTGTCTCTTTAAAACTTATGCTTGTCCCATATATTTTTCATTAGCCTTCAAGTTGGTGGAGACTGTAGGGGTATGATCTCTTGAAATATTCATTACAAAAAGCACCCAAGACATGCAGTGACTCTTAACACTCAACCCCTTATTTTTTTGGAGCAAAATGTAGCTACAAAAAAATGGCTGCAGATATATTTGTGAAACGTTTTCTTCTGTTTCAAGTGTCAAGTCCTAAGTCCGAGATTGCAACACGGGAGAGCTGTATTCCTTACTGAGTTGAGCAACCAGGTGCACAACCTCGTCTTTTAACACAGAGTCAACAATCCCAGACCGATTCATTCCAACTTTCTTGCATAAATCTTGACGTTTAATGCTCTGAGATGATCCAATCATTTCAATCGACTGAACTCAACCAGCTAAACTTGAATAAAAATCACTCAACAGTCCCCTTGTGTGTGTGTGTGTGTGTGCACACTGTGATCCCTGCACATCCCTGTTGGGCTGGAGCTGCAGAGGATTTTTGGGGGGTTGTAACTAGTGCCAGCAAGCAGGAGTAAACACATTCTGTCATCTCACTTGTGTGGAAAAGCTTTTGTCTTCCAACAAGAGAAAGGAGGAGGGGGGTATTTTTCACTTTGAAGTGCCCACATGCTAACACAGAAATAGGCTTGAATGCTGCAACTTAAGTGTGCTGCCTTTAAGTACACATGAGACGTCAAGTGACACGAAACTGGGCAGGCTGCATTGCTCCTATTTCGAGGGAAGGCTGCCTCGATTATGATCTTTATTGCATTCTTATGGTAGACTGCAAAGGTGGAATGTCAGACGTGTAAACACAGAGTGCAGGAAGAACCACCGTGTGTGACACGAACAAAGCACACGATGAACACCCCCAAATGTGAGATTACAAAATAGACGACATCAAGCAGTATTATGCAATGGAGAGAGGGGAGAGAGAGAGAAGAGGAGCCTTGGTATAACTGTTTGACGATGCATGCAAAATGAGGGAAAATCGCCCTTGGGGTTGAATGCAACGGTTGTGCAACATCTGCATGCATACTGTAAACCTGTGCACTATATATGAATCGAAACGCTCATGCATCTGTCACACCGCTGGTAGCATGCTATTCACTAATAATAGGGGGAAAAAACAGCAAAAAAAACCCGAGTATTTACAGACGAGCGGCTGTACCGCGTCTAACGCCTCGCGCACAGACTGTGACACATTTCATGCTAAATTCTTGCTCTGGTCTACAAACTGGAGTTACCCTGACTTCCTAGTTTACTGCTGCTGTCATAGCTCGGCTAACACCCTTCTTCCTCCCTAGCCAGCAAACAATTTTTTTTCGACTACATTTGCCGCCCGCTGTTGCTGCGACCGTGAATTCTTCAAGTCTGCTTGTGCTGGTCAGACCCAGAGCTGTGGTAGCGTCTCGTTTCAATATGACACGAAAAGCAACACTTACATTTCACCACCCTGTCCGTCGTAGATAACTTCGGTTCATCATTCGGCTTGTTTTCGGACATTTCCAGTGTGATATAAAATTA
Source organism: Pundamilia nyererei (assembly GCF_000239375.1). Classification (NCBI taxonomy): domain Eukaryota; kingdom Metazoa; phylum Chordata; class Actinopteri; order Cichliformes; family Cichlidae; genus Pundamilia; species Pundamilia nyererei. The sequence continues at coordinate 828,382 of NW_005187612.1, forward strand.
AGATAGGGCAGAAATGAGACTTAAAACGGTCCCTGCGTTGCTCTGGCCGAACAACTCGTGAGTCTATCCGAGGAAAGAGACCGCAGTGATCTCACTCGGTCCTATCAGCGGCCAAAAATACTTGCAACAGGGTTACAATTTCACTGCTGGTGCTGTAGGAGCAGCTCTGTCTGATTTACTGTTACTCTGTATCAAGTTGTCTCAACGCAGTGTGCACTCAAACGTGCTGACTCGCAAGACCCGCCTCCTGGTGACAGCGGCTTCGCCCATTGGTCGAGAGTGACAGTTTGCCTATGCCCGTACATCCACTTTCATCAAAGGGCTGTTTCTGTGTCAGTCTGGTATTAATAACTGGTATGGATGAATATGAATGTATACACTGGTTAAAGTGCACAAATAAACAGTCCCTAACGATTTGAATTTTAAAAAAAGATAAAAACTGAAACATTCTGTCAACATATTGAAAAGATTGGTGAAACAGCTGGAAATTAGCTCTCCAAAGATTTACACCTGTTTAGCTAGCTTTAAAAATATATTAACAAGTCATTTACACACAAAACAAAGCAGATTTGAATAAAAGTTTAAAAAAAAGTCTCATTGCATATTGTGACATAAGTAAAAATTCAGAAGTAAAATATGAGATTATATTATGAGATTATAGCAAAATATTCTCACAGTAACTGAGAAGTAAAGGATTCCTTAATGTTTATATATAAGAGGTCCCCCTGACCTTTCTACATCAGATTCTCCATGTGCATCCTCTTGCAACAACCCTGGGACAATAAATCAATATTTGCAAAGATAGCATGTGACAAAGTGAAGACAAAGAATTCACCTTTGACCCTTAAAGTGAAAGGTTCTCATGACTTTGTTATGCTCTAGGGTAATGTGGTTGCCAGGTTTGGGTATACATGTTCCCCAGAGGGAACGATCAAAGGAAATCAATATAAAACTGCTCCTATTGATCACTTTAATCATATGAAGAATCTGTTTTATTCTGATGTCAGTAACCCCTCATCTACAGGTTATGAGGGGCAGTCTTCACAGCGACTGGATCTCAGCCCAGCTGAACACATACGGGAAAGACCTTTTTATACTGATTTTTCTTTATATTTTTCACCTGTCTGTAATTTGCCCTATCTAACAGACACATTTTCTGAAAATTAATTAATTAATTAATTAAAAGAAAATGATAGGAACATTCATTGTTCCATGAAGGTAAACCTTTTTTTTTTCAATTTCAACTACTCTATGTCTTTCCCACTGGCACCACCCTCAGGACAGGATCTGCAGCTTCACGTGTTTGTACACAGTGAGTCATTGATCTGAGGTCAGGTTTAAGGCCATTTTTATTTGACTACATGTTTTTAGGTACTTGTCGCTTCATTTTCAACTATGTTCAGCTGGGCTTCCTCCAAATGCAGAATAGTTCATACAGAATACAATAGTTTTCTGTTTTAGTGGTTTCATCAGCGTAGTTTGGCAACAAAAAATAACGATAATAAAAACAAATGAATAAATCTGAGTGAACCAGTCTGGATCCGCGTGTACAGGAACAGGAAGATCTGTGGCCGGTGAGTCACCAGATAGACGGAGCCAGTGATTTGCATGAAGGAGACCTCAACTTTCACCTGCTCATTTTCTCGACTTGTACATTTCAGTCGCCCCTCTAACACTGAAAGGACATAAACGGCTGCAAACTGCTATTAATGAGACACCTGTGTGGTATGAGTCAGTTGTTTGGCAGGTGGAGGCAGTTAATGAAGCCCTAACTTTTACATTTCTCTCAATGAGAAGCTTTGCGCCTGGTAGGTCAGACAATCCTTTTCTTTTTTTTAACTTCTGGCTGTACGGGAGGCATTCACATCAGATCATTAATTTTAACACGCCTCGGGTTCTAACACTTTGTTTTGTACCCAGGCTTAATTAAACTCCGGTCAAGTCTGTGACTCAAGCTCTGCTTGACGATGACCTTTTGTTGGTTTCTGTTTTCCTCTTTCGCTTACCTGAATGCCTACTTTGTCTTTATAAGGGATACCATAAAATCTAAGCATGGCTGTATGTGACTTTTTTCATTATTTTGGCGTATTTGGCATGTCTACGATACAACGTGATAAGGTGATACTCAAAAACGCTCCACACAAATGAGATTTTTCAGCATGAAAGATGTAAACAAACACTGACAACAATCTTTTTCATCTTAATGTGCCGCCCTCTTTAGATAATGTTTACTCCATTACCTCAGCATCGTGTTTTATTTATTGTTTTATGACTATAAATTTATAACTCCCTTTTACGCACAACACGCCAGCTTTTATGGTGTCAGCATCATTTTAAGAGCAAAACTAAACCTCTGATGTCCTTATCTCTTATGGTCTGTTGGGAAATTTCAAATCACGTTAAAGGACAAAAAGTAAAAAGTTGTGTAACTTCTCAATCAGACTAACTTCATAGCGTATATCAAGCAACTATTTATGTATATTTTAAGCAAAACATCAAAGCCTAACTTTTTCCTGGTCATCATAGCTGAGTCTTTGTCTGCTTTGGCACGGAAACAGCCTCTTATCTGCACGCCTCCTGACAACAGCCATCCAGTTACTGTGAAGTCAGCCTTGCACACAAGCAGCACCACAGACATGAGCCACACAGGTAGGCTACTTTTTCATATTATTTATTAATTAGCCCATTATTACTATTTTATCTTGGATAGTGAAAAATGATTGTGTAGTATGTGATTTTTGTAGTTAATGCTTTTTGATTGATTTTGTTGTCATCACCAGATCAATAATTTCTGTATTTCACTTGTTTTTATATATTTAAATAAACAGGGATTACTTTGGCAGTTTACCTCTATGTGGCTCAGCTCCAGAAAAGTCTAGATAATGTTGTTTCATAAAATACTGAAACCATAAAGTTTTTTCTTCATATAGCTGGGGATTTGCTGATTGTCTACGACACTGAGGCAAAGCAATGGGCTACCTACCTACAGTCAGTTTTCACTGGTCCCATCTCAGAGGCTGGGATCTGCTGCTATGACATTGCTGCAGCGACCAGTCCGAAGGGTGATTTCCTGAGGCTCGTCCAGTATACCTGCAAGCTCCTAATCCTTTCCAAGGGCTTGCTGGAGGGTCTTTGCCCGACGAAACGCTTCTTCCTGGGACGCGTGTTGAGTCCTGCAGCTCATGTGGTGGTTCTGCTATGCGGGGTGGAGAGCCTGAACCCCCTGCTAGAGCTGGTGCCTCTGAACGGTGAAGAGTGCACGCAGATCTCTAGTGAACAAGACGCCTCTGAGTACCTGTCCACTGTGATGGACACTGTGAGAAAAGGTATGGAATCTTTTTCAAATCACTGACCATATATTGTGTTAGCACCATTGTCTTTAGCCTGGTAGAAGATTATAGGACTTGAGGAATGCTAATATTGGCTAAAGTGCAAAAGAATGGGTAAAAGTAAATCAACCACCTCCTGCAGAGTGGATAATGAGTAAAACTGAACTATTGGTGTCTTTTATCATTGCCACCCCATGAGGTCTCTGATCTTATTTCATGAACCAGTCAGGTGTGAAATACCCCGCAACTCTGTCACATCTCATATTTTGAGCTCAACATCATGCCAACTGTTATTCCAGTCTTAACGCTACCTAGTGTTTCTCTAAAAATTATGTTTGAAGTTTAAGGTTTGAATTTGAATTCAAATAGCATGCAAAATATCTCAATGCATGACAGTTAAAAACAAACAGTTAAAAACATGTTTTTTGGCTCAGTGCTGATCTCAGCTTTGAAAACCCGGAACAGCTTTTTCAACCTGCCCTTCCTTTAGGACAAATGTCCTTGCTGTTCCCTTGTAATAAATGCGAGGAGAGCTCGTTATTTGCTAGAATGCCTGAGCAGCTTGGAAACCTGTTTACTCAGTTGTTTTTTTTCATGAGAATTGTGCATTTTGAAGATCCAATATTTGTTAGGAGCAGCTGCAGAGACATCTTTGGTGAAACTGCGTGTATCACTACCATGTCCTCATCTGCCCCGCCAATTATCCTCTGCCTCCTTTCCCGTTTTTTTCCTAATTACACTATTTGTATAAAACCATAAAGTGGAGGAGTGGGCTTCTATTTAAACAGGTGTGGGAGCAGGAGGAACATTTGATGCAAATTCAGACACCACTGATTACTCATTGTGAGCCATGCAAATTCAATAGCACTTAAACAGCATTGCTTCATTGCAGCGGTACAGAGAAGTGGTTCAGAGCGGGAGCCTATAAACAGTTACACTTTAACCCAGAAGCACCTTCACTATTAATGCAGGATGAAGCTGTTTGTTTGTTGACACATGCAACAGACATGTGGGTGTTTGATAAGTGCGTACCCCACGTAAAGTAAGCGTACTTCTTTACTGGTTTCTGTACCTACATGCATCAGCGTCAGGCTGTTTCCAATAAAAAAGGAGAGTTTAGATTTTCTATTTCAAACACATGTGAAATCATCAAATTAAAAACTCTATTTACCATGTTAGGTTAGGTAAGTAAACGACAAGAGAACATCATGTAACCATGGCAGCAGGTCTATCAGTTTCTTCTGAGCACACCGATGTTTTGAGCAAAAGGCTAGCATTAGCATGCTAACATGCTCATACAGTATTTTTATGCCAGTATTATACCTGACAAAGTATACATGCAGCTGACCTGATAATTGAAGAACTGTCAACTTCTTTGCCATGAGAAAACCTTTGCAGTATGCTTTAGGTCATAAGCCATTCGGCTGAATCTGAGCAGAGAGCATAACCCTGTACACTTCACAAATCCTGCTACTTTTGTCAGCAGTCACATCATCAGTAAACATCATTACCTTCATTCCCCTGGCAGCCATACAACCAATGTACAGCCTCTGCCAGTTTTTCCAGGTTTTACATGTTAGGACATGACAGCAAATCAACATCAAGTTCTCACCAGGTCTTTAATTTACACCCCACGATTCAACAGCTTTTAGCACCACCTTTAGCAGCTATATTAACTGTTTGCTGTATGTATTTTTCAGTCTCTCAAGTCATCATAGAGGAATTTCGGCACCCTCTTCTTTATAACGTTGCTTCAATTCATTGTGGTTTGTGGGCATTTGTTATGCACAGCTCTCTTAAGGACTTAGCATTTCAATCAGGTTGAAGTCTGGAGTGTGACTTGGCCCAGCAGATAGATCTTTTTCTTTATCAACTATTCTGCTGCTCTGCTGGGGATCATTATCCTGTTGTGTAGCTCAGTTTCAGCCAGTTTAGCTGCATGACAGATAGCCTCATATTTAAGTAATATTTTGGTATACAGAGGAGTTCATGGTCAACTCAATGACTTCATGTTGCCCAGATCCCATGGCTACAAAATAAGCCCAAACCATTACCCCTCCACTACTGTGCTTGACAGTTAGCATGAGGTGTTGATACACTTGGTTTTCTCCAAACATGACGCATTATGCATGACGTATTACATGCACATTATGACCAAACACCTCCACGTCAGTCTCATCTGTTCAAAGGACCTTATTCAAGAAATCTTTTGTTTTTTTCAGATGCAACTTTGTAAACCTAAGCGTTGCTGCCACGTTACTTTAGAGACACGAGCCTTTCTCCTAACCACCCCACCAAACAACCACCAAACAAATCACACTTGCTCAGTTTTTTTTATAATTGCACTGTCATGACCTTTAACATTTAGCATGCTAACTGAGGCACATAGAATCTGAGATATAGTTCTTGGGTTTATTTACAGTTTCTCTCAGCATTGTCAGCAATTTGCCGCGATGTCCACTAGTCTTCTAGGAAGACTAGAAACTGCCTAAGATGCCAGAGAGGAGATTATCAGAATGAAGTTATGAGGATGGTCTGTGGGAAGCTGGTGGCAAAGCCAATGTAAGCAAGAGCAATAGGCAGATTGTGGGTTGGCTGGTGAGCAGGTTAGTTAGTGGGTTAGTGAGAACCGATGAGTAGGCAAGCTTGGCAGGAGGTTTCTAAAGGCAGCAGATGAGTGTGTTTCCAAGGTGGCAAGGTTTTTAAGAGTCGGGAGCATAATGGTGACAATGTGAACTGCTGCAACCTTCTGCCTTGCTATCTCCAGCACCTGATTATCAAATGTGAAGCAGATCTAGGAACGATGGTTGAAGAAACAAAGAAAAACAGTATGACCAGCAGACCTCAGATTGAGAGTTCACATATTGAGAGATCCACTGTGGTGCTGTACAGAGTCAGTATAGGTACGTGCTTAGACATTTCCACAAAATCGACTGCGAGAATCTTATCCTAATGCTACAGGAATTCATTCTCTGCTGACCACCAGTGGCTCTATAACGCTGTCGACAACCTTGACAATGTCTTTGACTGTCGGCAAGATATTACAGCTCGGGCCAAAGTGGCAGAACAACCATCTGGGATCTTCCAGTAACTAAAACACATGTTTCAGATAGCTATTTGAAAAATGTGTTTTGTAGAAATTCTCAGTGCATAGTTCAGCATGTTATTGAGTGTCTATCTTTTTCAGCCTCAGCAGCAAATATGAACCCCATGACACACAAACCATCAGCATCAGAGCTGAAGGGGGTGCAGATGCAGTTGTCTGGAGCTGACAGCGCCAGATCCAGCATTATGGTGGTTCCTTCCAGAGTTCCCTGTGGGGTGAGAAACTCATCTAGTCATTAGTAAGCCTTTTTTTTTTCACAAACCACATGTAACATGTGTACTGTCTGTTTGGTAGAGCTCTATGGAAGTGTTCATTCTTCTAAAAAATGAGGTGGCTGGTTCCGACACTGAAGTTGAGTTTACGGGTAAGAGTCGGACGCTAAGAGTGAAGCCTCTCCGCTGGAATGAACGGATCCTATGTGTCAGCGCCCCAGGTGAACAAAACAATAAAATACTGTGATGACTGTATGATTAATGAAGCTTTATTCTGTCTTGTGTGAAGCCTCTAAAGTCCTACGAAGTGATCTTCTTTGAATGAGTCATTTATCTTTGTATACAAGGGACTAAATAGTTGAACCAAGATAATAGGCTGTTTGCTAAAGTAACTTCTTGGCACGTGATAACAACTTGGTCACACACAAAAATCTCAGTATCTTCTCTGACCATGCCTGTGTGTTATCTGTGTGTTTTTACTGAAGATTTTCCAGCAGGAAATGTAGGAGTGACTGTCTACAGCGGTGGAGTGCCGCTGAATGATGCACAGCTGCAGTACTACAACAACATGGAAGAAATCGCGTGTCTGCTCTCGAGGGTAACAGACCCTGTAGATTTCATGTGTCAGGTAAAGCCACAAATGATATGTGGGTAAAGAATAAAGAATAAATGCCTTATCTGAGTTTTAAAATGGGAAATTCCACTACTTCCCCCAGAAAGGATTAGTGCTGAACTGGGAAATTTTCCTCATTATACATACATCAATGATCTCTGTTGTTTCTATTTCCGCATCCTTTCTTTAGAGTCTGTTTCTAACTATTTTTACAGAGGTGGACAATTAAATTGAGGAGCCATTATAACAAGAAAACATTTGGTTTTTGTACTAAATAATTGTACTAAAGACTGGCTCTTAGCTCACAGTATATGTGTGCACAGAAACAGCAGTGGGACTTCAAACATATAACACTTGCAAATATATTTAAATACCTGCAGTCAATCATTAACTTACTCATGTTTAGAGCACTTTTAACTGCTGTTCCAGACTCCCCCTTAACAATAGAAGTAACTCTTCTGAGGTACTGCGCAATGCTACTTAGTGACTCACGATTATGCAACTCACTCATCAAAATTAGTCCATCACTACCTCAGAACACAGCCTAAAAGCACAAAAATGTGGGAAAACATCCATTAGATTGAATCAGCATATTTCTTCTGGTGTTTTATGAACAACCATTCACCATCTCCTTTCTGAAATTAAAGGACAGCAGGTTTCAGCTGTCTTGGAGCCATGAACACTTGATTTGATTAGATCCCTTTTGCTGAAGAGGCACACTCGAGGCATGCCAGCAGAAGAATTTGCCAAGACAATCTCAAACTAAAGGCCCGGACACGCCTCTGATGTGTGTGTGGTTAAAAATCAACCTGGCACTTTTATGGTCTCTCTACTGTAAATTCAGTATAACATCAACAACAGTTCCATTGTACTTTTTTTTAATCCATATGTTTAATTCGCTCATCAAATAAAAACAAAAAAGGCCTCCAGCCTGGTCATTAAGAGAAAAGGCTGCAAGCTTTTCGTTACAGCCATTACTCACTAGACTGTGTTTGCATTTCAGGCTTTTCAGGTGTCCTCTGTGAACACGCTGGATCAGAAACTGGCCTCCATGCTGTTGGAGAACATGCCCACGGGAGGCTTTCAAGGACTGCAGTGTGAAAACGCACCTGAAAGAGGTACAGCTCTCCATGGTGGATTGCTTAGTCTGAACTTTACATTAAAAAGCATCTGCTGAGTAATCGCAAAGACAGAAAAACCCAACCTGGTATATAAAATGTATAAAAACAAAACTCTTGTTTGATTGTCAGAAGCTCCACAGTCCAAACCACAGTAGTTACACGATCCCTAATTGTGTGTAAAACATTTTCCCTTCAGACAGAAGCTACAAATCAACACGTCTAACGTGTAGCTGATACAAGCTGCGGCAGGTTATGACAACAGAAAGTGTCAGATCAGGCCATTTATATTAGGTGCCGCATTGCTGCACTATAATGTCTACCTAATTCTCTCTTTCCTGGCCATGTCTTGAAGCAATGACGTGAATTCAACATAATGCACACCGCTGAAATAGGTCCCACTTGCATCAAGCGCAGTATCCACTTTGAAAGGGGAAAAAAAAGCCTTCCATTATTACTTGGCTCATTATGTGGCAGATTGATGGCTTCATCAGCCACTGAGATTGATTCTTAACTCTGTTGAAAAGGGCACAGGGAAATGTTGCCATGACAAACAGGTCAATAAGTACCTCCAAGCTGTCTTTCTTTGACGCTCCTGGATGTGTTAGATTACCCACATTGCACTAGATCGCCGTCAAGTTATCACAAGGCAGAGGTATCTGCTGCTATTACGTGATACAGCAGCTCATTTTCAATTTCAGCCTTAATGTAATGGATGGAAATTCCTTTCCAAGACCTAAACTCTCAAACATCCCCCGCAGAGCTCCACCGTGCAGAGGTGCCCTCGCTCCTCCACTTTGCCGCTCGGTACGGCTTCAGAAATGTCTCCAGCCTCCTCCTGCAGTGTCCAGGTGCTGTAAGAACACTCCGCACGGCCAATCGTCACGGACAGACTCCCGTTCAGATTGCCAAGAGTCACGGCCACACAGAGGTTCACGTCATACTGAAAGAGATGCTGGTAACTACGTCCTTATAAGACTTCTTTCACTCTCGCTGTGTGCGTTTCATCTTCTGGGCTCATATTGACTCTTATTCCATGTGGAATTGATCCTTGCAACAAGTTAGATCATGCTTCTGGCTTATTAACCTTCCATAGATGCAAAACATTCATAAGACATTATTAGAAAAATCACAATATCTGATTGCAGCTTTCCAGCTCAGTGATTCCTAATTTTAATAAAAAGCTGTGAATCCATTAATCATTGTTACAGAGCTGCTTGGATGTCATTTTAGGTAAGCTGAATTCCAGTTACTTGCTGACAGTTGAGGAAAATAGCAAGATAGACGTTTGTTCTTGAGATCTAAAAGCCGGGGTAAGCAGTGCAGCACTTAGGAATGCTCTTACTGAAATGAGTACGGCAGCAGGACAATAAGTGACTGGTCCCTTATCAATAATGAAAGGAATGGAGAGAATAGGAAGGATTGAAAGCGAGGAGGGGCGAACACACTCCCTCCTAACTTGCGTCTTTATATCCAGATCATGACTCAGTTAGCACATGGATGGTGGGCTCCCTCCTCCCATCTTCAATATATCTGGCCTGTGAGGTTCCTAATGGAACACCCCCACAGAGATTAGAAAGACGGTGTTTGTTCATGCGTGCACAATGGCTCCCAGCACAGGTCGTCTGCATACATTCAGACAATTAATGCGGCCGCTGATGTTAAAAATGTCCTTGCGTAACAGCTGCCATTTTGTCATGGTAATGCGGAGATCATCTTCCCGCTCAACCTTCCACTTCGCTGTGCAGACGCGCTCGCGCCTGAGCCGCAGGTTAGCCTCTCACGCGCTAATTAGAGGTAGTCCATATTTAATAGATTCCTTGCGTGCACCTACCTCACTTTACTTGATAAACCTGTAGGATCACAATGTTCTTTCCGATACTAATTTCATTAGGCCGTGAGGACATTATTTATATATATATTTAAAAACAAAACAAAACCAAAAAACAAAGCAAAAACACACATCACGCACCCAGTGTTACAGAAAGGTCAGCGGGTCCTTTTTTTCCAGTGTGTAATGCAAATATTACACAACATTGCACATCTGCTGTCAGTGAACCTCAAAAGCTTTTCAGTGTATTCATTTTAGCCGGAGCGGTATATCTTTGGTACACTGTTGTGAGGCAGTCGAACATCAATTTTGAGCAAGGTTTGATTGCTCATGATACCCACAAGCTTCTTAAGTGAGGTTACCAAATCTTCCTACCTAAAGCTCTAAATAAAAGTGTTATTTTGTATCAGTAAGGATAAGTATGTTTTCCACAAATGTCCACAGAGGTACACTCATTCCTATGAAAACAAATAGTGTTTCAGAGAGAGACACCTCAAAACCTGAATAGAAACATCAACATTTATGTATATATAGCGCCAAATCACAACAAGCCCTTTGTATAGTAAAAGTAAAGACCCCACAATAATACAGAGAAAATCCCAGCAATCAAAAAACAACAACCTTTGAGCAAGCACTTGGTAATAGCGGAAAGGAAAAACCCAATTTTAACAGGAAGTTGAACAGAACCAGGATTAGTTAAGGGCAGCACTGCGGGCGAGGGGAAGGAGACAGGACGTTCAACAGCATGTATTTTATCCTCTCTTCCTTCTCTCATCCCAAGCAGTCACAGCAGATGGCCCCGCCCCTCCCTGAGCCTGGCTCTGCCGGAGGTTTCTTCCTGTTAAAAGGGAGTTTTTCCTTTCCGCTGTCGCCAAAGTGCTTGCTCAGGGGGGTCATATGATTGTTGGGTTTTTCTCCATATGTATTATTATATATAGGTCTACCTTACAATATAAAGTGCCTTGAGGCAACTGTTGTTGTGACTTGGCGCTGTATAAATAAAATTGAATGGAAAAACACAAAAATCCCCACAAAAGGAATAAAAATAAAATCAGCTTAAGAGAAGATGATGAGCAGAGGTTTGGGCTTATTCAGGTAACTTCAGGGATAACTGTGTGTTTTCATATTGTTAACCTCTTAAGAGATTGCAGACATCACCTGCTCCAGAACAGGTTATGTTCCAGAGATCCTTATCCGTTTGTGACTGGTCAGATGTCACCCCCTTTTTATGTGAACACACTCATAGCTAGATCGATAAATTCTGGGTTATCTTATCAAGCAGATAACCAGCTTCATGTGACAGCACAAACTAAATACACTCTGTGGGGAAGAGGAATGAAGCACAGATATACCAAACAAAAGAACAACAACATAGAAAATAGACACAGACAGGGAGGCACAGAAGACAAAGAAAAAAAGAAACAGAGGAAAAAAATAAAAGCTACGGCAGCCAATCAGACAAATTACAATCAGGTTGTGTCAGACATACTTAATGCTCAGTCAGAAAATGTCAATTTCCCCTCATCTTTCCTTATGATGTCGAAAACATTTTTGCTTTATTAATGCCTCGGCCTAACCTATAGAAAGCCCTGGCACTCCAACAGCTGTTGCAAATGTATTTATCCCCCTGGCAACGCTGCTAATTGAGAGTGAGTGCAGAGTGAGCGAGGTTCGATCAGAGCGGTCTAGCGGGTGCTCGCTGTGAGCGTACAATAAGTCGTTGGAGCGGAACTGACAGAGGAGCGGTCGAGTCATACGGAGGTCTATCAAAAAGGAGTCTATAGCTACAACCTAACAGACATCAGATACAGCACACAGACGAAAGTGTTATTTCTTGGCAGTTTTTATTGGAGGGTATTCATCTCGACAGCTAAAAACAACACATACTGTGCTTGCATGTGGCCTGGAGGAGAAATTATGAGAGCCATGATTGTGTTGTGGGTTTTGTTCCTTTTTTTTTGTCCTCGGTTCATTAAATCATCTGCAGCGTTTCCCCCCACCACCTCCAATTAATCAACCCATGATGCATCAGTGATTTGGGCGTCAGCGTAGCAGCACTCTGTCAATAAATCCTAGATGGATTGGCCCCCTGCTTCATAGACGGGCCGAATCACTCACAGGGCCTGCGTTAGATCCACTAGTCTGCCCCGGCACCACACTTCTTTGTTAATTAGCTGTGAACTGCTCCAGAGGGGAAAGCTGAATTATTCAGGGAGAGCATAACTAGAATACAAATATAGAAAATGCTCCGCTGGTATCAACAATGTTTATGTCCTCAGACTGCAATGTGCTCACTCAATTACTTACACAAGCCAGCATCTTCCTTATTTAATATTTCAGAACTGGGTCACAAATCTGCCTGAGTGTCACTTGGCATTTCGATGGACTCTGTGCTCATGCTGCAAGATTTCACTGTGTGCGCTTTGAGTGCAGAGCACAACTCGATAAATACAAATCAGCTAGCAACTTCACCACCCGAAGGCTACAAAGAACGTTTTATGTGTTGTTCGTGTATCCACCTATTCAAATTCACAAAATCCAAATTAGGTGACGTCCTAGACTCTGGTCGTGAGATTTGTTATATCAGCTGACCATATTTTGCATAAGGTGTTTGGTTTATTAGTAACTGCACGGTAATATGCGTCAGCTCCAGAGATTTGCTTAACATTTGCATATTCCTCAAGTAAAACGCTGTTTTACCACTCATTACCAGACTATATGTTGCATATCCATTGCATTTCACCAAGCACTTATTCCTACTAGCATAGCTGGTTTAGAAACACTTGAAATATATCAGCTACTGGATGGAGCTCCATCAAAAGCTTTTGCAGATATTAACAGGTTGAAGAAGCCTGAATTTAGCAATCCCCTGAATTCGTACATCGTTCAATCAGCTTGACAAAGTTTCTAGTGAAACAGATTAGGTTGTTGTTTTATCTCACAGTCCTACATGATGAATCTCTCGACTTTGTTTCTAATTAGCAAATGTTGGCATGACGATGTTATTCAGCATAGTATGGTAAATATTGATAGAGACATATATGTGTAGATATGGCAGTGGCTATCCATTGAAGCACCTCTGCACTCTAATTTCTAATGTATGTCTGTGGAAACACAGATCTCTACACAGTGAAATCACAACTAGATTCAAACTTACTCAAACTGTATTTATGATATGGGGTATACTTGGTTAAAGTAATGTGATTTGGTGGTTATTACTCTTGCCTCACAGCAAGAATGTCCTGAGTTTGAATCCACCATGTGGCCTAGGTCTTTCTGTGTGGAGTTTGCACATTCTCCGTGGGTTCTCTCCGGGTACTCTGGCTTCCTCCCGAAGTCCAAAAACATGAAGTTAGTGGGGTTAGGTTAATTGGGCTTCCACCTGTTGGGCTGGTGATTCTAAATTGCCCATAGCTGTGAATGTGAGCATGAATCGCCACAACCCTGAATTGGGTAAGTGGAAGAAAATAGATGAATGGATGAGTTTTTGTACAATAACGCTTATGTTACAGTCGACTTATGTTGGTAGTAACATAAAAGTTCTAAAGTGTTAATGTTGTATAATGTTTTCAGTGAATATTACAACTCTAGTCAAGCTTTTACTTTGCATAGTCTCTTCTTCTCACTGCTCCTTAGTCCACATGTCTTCTAACTAACAGAAAACGAGTTCATCTGAACACCCACGTGCAGCTTTACACATTTCTTTAGCGGCGTTTCAGGTATACACTGAGATGCTAACTGTATGCCGTGCGAGTGCCATGGAAATCAATGAACAAATAATTAATAGTCTCATTCAGGACAAAGTAACACATACGATGAACCATTAGAAAATGTCACTATCAGTATCTGTCTGATACACACTTTCGCTAACATAAGCTAGTGCTAGCTTAATTTAGTTTTGGGGCAGTCACTTAGCATCAAGTCACCTTTAAAGATATATCAAAGTAGGCATTTTCTTTACAGTAAAATGCTGGTTTAAAAAAAAAACCCTTCTCTCTCTGGAACATTATTCCCAGTTGTTTGTTATTTAATATAAGAATAGGTCAACTATGGTAAACATGTAACCGACATCTTAGCATTGCCACTGACAGCAGATTGATGTAAGCACAACTGATTTATGCTTGCTGTGTTAGCCTTCAATAATACATGTTTGGCTTTGTGTGAAAAGAAAAGTGCGAAGGTAACACATTCCTGAGCAAAATTAGCTTTACAGAAGTGTGAAGTATTTATTCGCCAGCTCAACTAGCTGTTCTATGCCAAAAAAAACAACAAGTTGGACAGATTTTTAACTGCACAGCACTTGTGTGATGTTCAGCTTTACACTTTGCAATCTGCCACACATCAAACACTCCCATGCTGACACCAGTATGCAAAAAGATAGCGAGCACGCTAAAGCTGAGAGCCGAGCGAAGAGCAAGCTTGTGAATTGGCCATTTCAGCCGTTAAAGGCAGATTTACGGCCCTTATCCCATGTTAGATGTATACTGTCTGGACTGCGGCAGTTCATATTGAATTTGTCTGGAATGAATGGGGCTTCTGCAGTTTCAGGCATCTTTAAAATGATTTAGCATTTGTGGTTAGTAAACAAATACCCCTCCTCGGTCCAGAACTACCCCTGAAAATACCACACTGTGCTTCGGCACAGCATCTGACTATTAAAATTCAATGATCGAGTGGTGGTAATTAACCCGTCCCTTCCACCTGTTGGGCTTGTTATGAACCTCTACTGTTAAGTAATGCATTCATGGCAGCCAATGTGTAATTTGCAGTACTCAGAACAGTGCAATATTCTAATTGAGTCATGATTTGCTGTGTTGCTTGGGAACGGCACACGCAGCAGGGCGGGTTATATGGTGGATGTTTTGATCCAAATGAGCTGTATCTCATGCATTCTGCAGATTTACATTGCTGCATTCACAATGTATCCTCGTAAAGCGGCAGCGGGGTCAGCTGTAATCAATAGATATTATTGCATATTCACTCTTTCGATGGAAAAGCTACAATGCAGTAAAAGCTGTTTTTATTTAAAAATGTAGTGGTACTGTCTGTTTTTTTTCTGTTAGCCATATCAGAATGTGCATCTCTATCAGAAGTTGAAATATGGCAGCAAATCATTATCTGTTTCTCATCCTAATTATAGATGCGGTCTGATATGGAGCAAAGGGGTCTTGAATTGCTCACTAAATGATATGTTTAGACTGAAAAGGGAAGATAGTCTGATTTCATAATTACCCTGATCATACCCCTGTCTGTCCCTCAGCGTGCTATTAGCGAAGAGGCCTAGTCTGCTGCAGCTTTTGTTGTCAGCGAGAAAACGGGTTTCTGTTAGCCAGCAGGCGGGGCAACAAGCACACCTCTGTAATTCACATTATGGCCCCCTGAAATTGCTTTTCCACAAGTCCTAACAGATGCAGTGAGAAAGCTCGATTAATAATCTGGACGTTTGTCACAGCTGACATGAAATGCTGAATATCAAATCAGTGCACGGAAGAAGATACCAGGCTGTGGTGGTGTGTGGAGAGTCATCTGTGCTCTGAGCTTTCAATTTCTAAGCCTAAGAACGCAGGTGAGAAAAAGAGCCGGCGGGCAAAGTAGGGAGAGCGAGCTAAGGAGTAATCCACATTTTGCTGCACTGTATCACAATGCAAGACAAATATCCTTTAAAGTGGCCTCCTGGACGGGCGCAAGAAATGCATCTCGGTGTTCTGTTGTTGTTGCAGAATATGTCTGGCTCAGGCGGGGACAATGACGATACCAGCGTGTACGAAATGATGTGCAGTGCAGGTGAGTGAGCAACTGATGGGAAGTGGAGGGAGGGCAGAAGGCAAGCCAGTAATGGAATTGTTTTATGCCCCCCGGCATATGATTACGCTGTGTTTCCTTTCATTTCGTTTCCCCTCAATGATGGGGACATCGTGTAGCATTGCTTCTGATCAGCTGTGAAATGACAAGTGGCCAAAAAAACAAAAAACAAAAATGGCATGTGCAGCATCCATTATGATTCTGAGGCTTTAGTGCAGTAAACACTTTGTGTGTCAGGGAATCTTTCCATCACAGACACACAGAAACTGCAACAGGTGGAGGAAAAAGAGGGGGAGGATGAAGATCTCTACGCACCACTGGGGGTGAATGGTGAATACGACACCATCCTGAATTCAGCTAAAGCAAAAGCAGTGGTCATTGCCAACCGCCCACCAGCACCCACACCCCGGCCTGAAGGCACCCAGTTGATGGACAGCAAAACCCCTTACATCACTCAAGGTAACTTGAGACTCTTTTCTTGCATCACTCATTCAGACAGATACAATAGTGATGATTATGATTCTGAGTTATGCAGGATGGGGGGAGGAAGGGCCTGGAATGTGCGCTGCAGAGCGCTGAATAGAGAAAAGAGAGCTTGCTTTGTGATGCAGTTTGTTTTGATTTCAGAAACCGCAAGAACATAGTCGCTCCCCGTCACAAAACAAACACGAGCGAGTCTGGAGAAAGACCCATTTGCCTGCGTTGAGAGCCCGCAGTCCCTAACTGTTCAATTACAGCTGTGTGAATATTTCATGAAGATGAAACATCCAAAAGTGACTGGTATTATCAAGGCTTATAAATCATTAAAACAGCTGTGGCTTCTCTTTTTTCCGTCTCGCCAATGCAAAAATGAACACGCGGGGCTGCAATTAATTATTACCGCAGACAATATTACGCCCGCCTCTCGCATTCACGTGCATTCAAATGGACGAAACTAATTAGAGCGGCTCAGTAAATAGCTCCCCTTTTTTTTTCTTTAGTGAGCTTGCTTGTATCTACTGAGCCGACCCCGTTCCCGGTGGGATTTACGAAGCAAAACAAGGAATTGAGTGCACCACTGAGTTCTCTGCACCCCAACCATCCTCTCAGTAATAGAGAGGGAACTACCAGGCTGCCATCTGCAACCAATCTTGGCCAGATCAAGGCCAAGTCAGCCAGAATAAGTCATTACACATGTTTTCCATCATCCTTGTCCCCAGAGCGCACAAGAGAAAGGAGAGGGATTTTGAGGTTTCCATCTATTGAGACAGAGGAGCTTCAAACCACACAAGGATCACATTTTGCCCCTAACTCCCACCACCGCAGTCAAAGATGTGAGGGCAGAGATGAGGCTCGGTGGAGGATTAGGCGACGAGCCAGTTATTGGAGAACACAGCACAAGTGGAAACACTGAGGAGTCTTCTTTTTGTTAGCAGCGACGTCTCGGGCTCAGTGAGACTGAAAACGTGAATGAAATTCAATCCCATGGGCAGGCAGTTCTGCACATGCAACATACATGGACACGCCGAGGCCGAATGAAGCCACAAAGCCGGGCTTGTATTATGAGCGAGGCAGGAAAGAGAGGTCGTGTTTGAGCGTGAAGTGGAAAAGAGGAGATGCTGTCACAGAGGACGGAGTCAGAGGCTGGGATTATCTTCCAGGGTGTGGATGCTGAATTTGAAATCCAGCGTTGGTCACACGGCCGCAGCTCCCCCGCCTCTGACAGCTAAAACAGTGCAGTCTTTCATTCAGAGCGCTGACAGGAAACCAAAAGCATCATTCAGAGTGTCTAACTCAATTCAGAGCTCAACTGTGTCTCTTTGCAAAGAGCCAAGATCCTGCATTTTTTATTTTGAGATTTTTAAACATATATTCAGATGTCACTACGTTTGTCATTTCTGAAACAGTGCTGGATGTTTTTTTTTTTTAACTAAGCTACGAACAAGCCACAAGCAGGGTGCTTTGAAATAAGATCATGGCTCCATCGTGTGGCAGGACAGTTAAAATGCAGGCACAAATTAGAAAAAATGTAAGATTCAGATCTGGTTTTCATCATTCTAGTAGTATTATCTAATAAGATAATTAGTGGAAAATTACAGAGATATTTACCACATTATTAGCACAATGTTACATAAAACTGTTGTGCATCAACAGTGTTCCAGAGGAAGAAAACACCAGGCGATGGAGATCTGTACTCACTTCCCTCTAAACAAGGTAGGTGTTGAGTAATATATAGTAATAAGAGCAATAAGTAACATGTGATCAATGTGTACAACAGTCATTTAGTACAATATTTAAGGTACGTGGACTTTACTTGAATATTTGTAACTTATGTAACATCACTAGGTGCTAACCAGTCGTATGTGATCATTTACAAAAAGCAGCGCTAATCCTGTTTCATCATATACAATTTGCCCTTCAGTTGGTATCATTTAAATGCATACACACTTTATTAGGTACGCCCTGTCAGTACTGGGCTGGACTCTTGAATTGGTTGCACTAATGAACAGTTGAACAAGCGGACCAACAAAGTGGCTTCTGGGATATGTGTGTATAAACTGGACCAGAGGTCGGCAACCTTCAACATCAAAAGAGCCTCTTTAGCCGCAACACAGCCAGATGGATAACAGATGTAATCTTTTTTCCTATTGTTTCGTATAGTTTGCAATATTTTTTCGTTCAAAGCTCACATGAGCCACAGCTGAAGGGCGCGCGAGCCAGGTTGCGGACCCCTGAACTAGAGCTAGAACTCCATGAACTACTGCTGCATGAAGATAGCGTTCCCTTATTTCTGCCTGTGTGCTGCTTTAAATAAGCTTTGACCAGTGAGATATCCAAACATCTGCATCTTTCAAACTCCATGCCCTCAGTGATGCAGACTTTCTGTTAAAAATCTGCAGTCTCCAGACCCATGCTGAGATAATCCTGAAGATATATCAGGGTTTTATTCTCAGGCTTGACTAAGCAGTCGCCTGCATACTAATGCGAGTAGCTTTGATATGTTTTGCCGCTTTACTCTTTGCTTTGTTTGGGACAAGACAGTCGCAGTTCATTAACTTTGAAACAAACAAGCCCTGCAGCTAGAATAAGCAGTTAATGCTTTTTTTCATGCTTGCGATGTCTTTAAACAGTTGCTTGTATTTCCCTCTTTGGCTACGACTGATATCGTCACTTTAGATTAGATGTGCCAATCATTTTTTTAATAAATACTTTCCTCTAATTTTTTGTTGTAATTTTTTGTCTATTAAAATTACCTGCTGGATGATATAAGTTAATGGAGACGCTATGAAATAATTTGTAGTGTTCTGTTAAGCAGATTAATATTCCAGTAATCAGCATGGGGAAGGCAGTAATTAAAGCAGCAGTGTAATGGGTACACACGCAGTAAAAAAGGCAATAAAATGATTTAAGCAAAGCCACATGCCAAGAAGTTTAAAAAAAAGGATGAACTGCAATAGTGAGCACCTACAGAGAGATGAAGCCATTTGTCTGCCTCGCTGTTCCATTAGTGACACTGAATGACACGTCCACAGATCATCACACTCGCCACGAAAATTACTTACAATCTCGGTGACTCACAGACATCACAGATGTGCCGAGCGAACTCACATTACCCGACTATGGATACCAGCTGCTTTGGTATTACACTCGGGCTTTTCTTCCTTCTATCTTCTCCCAACTAGAAATCAGCTATTTAATTTATGGGTGGATATTTTAGGACTTACATTATGATTATGTTATAATCTACAGCAGTAAACATGTTGAAACGTTCCTGCTTATTGTTTTTATGGGCTTGTCGTTTACAGCAGCACGCGGGCGAGAAGGCAGCGTCTCTACCACCTACGACACCTTTGTGCCAAACCAGATAGACGGGCTTCAGCAGCTCATTGAGTTCCAGCAGCAGGTGAAGGCAGGCTCGCTTACTGTGGACGAGGCTCTCGAGCTCTTCAGCGACTGGCAGCACGTTCAGAAAGACTTGGATGCCAAGCAGCAGGTAGGATCGCTGCACGCTCTGACCGAACTCACATGAAGGGATCTGAAAGAAGCAAGCAGGTCCACACACGATACAATACAAATACTGAATAATCAGGCAAGTGTGGTATGCATCTGGGGAACCATGTGTCACAATAAAGAAAACAATCCCTCAGGTTTTAAAGATCTCTGTAGGCCAGAAAAAAGAAAGAAGTGAAGAATCGCTGATTCAAAATAGGGTTTCTGTTATGAATTGTACAGGAAGCCAGAGGGGCCAAAAATATGACAAACTCACATTTGAAGGGAAGGGTTTCTTATTTTCAGCAGCATGTAAATTTTGACATGGTACTGTTTTCTAGTATTGTTACGCACCACAAAGTAGCAGAAATGATGTTTACAATATCTGGCTGTCGTTTTTTTCCTGTAGCTACTCTATTTCGTCAACACCTGCAACTCGAGGAGCCTCTACGCACACATTCTTCAAACACCAAACTGCACATATCACATGACCTGGGTGGTTTTAGCTGTTGTGCCTTAAAAAATAAGTCTGTCAAATCTAGAGCTTTCGGCAAGCTACCCTGCATCGGCGCCTTATGTTGTTAACCAAGAAGGCAATGATAGAGAGAGGGAGAGCAGTTTTTAATAGCTCCACAGTCCAGTTTTGAGGGGCATTTTTATCTAGTATTTTTTTGGCATTCTTTATAAATTCATAAATAATAATGTGAAACTTGTGCACTCAAAATACTGTAACGGCTATAGTGAAGGATTTGAAGCACAACACAAGTTACTTGCTGTTAAGTTCCAGATAGGGGAATGATGGGAAGGTGTACCCATTCATTATCAGGTAGCTGTGCAACACTAGGACACCAGGGTAGGAAAGGAATGTAGTTTTCCACCAACAAGGTGATTCCCAAAGAGGTTTTAGCTGTAAACTTGGCATGCCTTGGCTTGATGTGCCATCCGTCCATAAAAAACTTCAAAAAACTGGAGAAGTGGGGGGAAAAGAAGAAATGACAGGTCTACAAAAAAAAAACTATCTACAGAAAGTGAGCAGTACAGAAAGTTAAGTCCTTAAGAAATAGAAAAAAATAATCCACCAAAGACCTAACACAGGACATGAGATGCATCTGGACCTTCCATCTAATGGTTTCAGTGGAAGGATAGCTGTCAAGAAGTTTTATTTAAGGAAGGGAAACAAGAAGAGACTGTATGCCAATTTGGACGTAAAATCAGTGGCAAGACGTCTTATAGAGTAATGAATCCAAACTGTGAGAGTCTACAGCCATCTGTAAAACAGGGTGGAGGCTCTGTCATGGTTTTGGTCTGCATTTCAGCCAGTGGTGTTGTAGATCTTGTCAAAATTGGTGGAATTATGAACAAAGAAAAGTACCATCAGATTTTGATCCACCATACAATTCAACATGAAAAGTGTCTGATTGAAAAGGGTTTAATTTTTTTTAGCATGACAGTGATCCCAAACACCCTGATAATAAAGTAAAAGCATAACTGGGTAAAGGAAAAGGAAAAGGTAAAGGAAAACACAAATAATGGAACATCAGTCATGTATTGGCCTCCCCAGAATCCAGACCTCAACATTACTGAAGCAGTGTGGGATCATCTTGACAGAGAACAGAACAAAAGGCAGAAAACATCCAAAGAAGAGCTTTCAATGTCCTTCAAGGAGCCTGGAGAACTATTCCTGATGACTACTTAACCCTTATGCGTTTTTGTTTTGACTTTTTGCTGCCATGATGCCAGGTCTCTCTTGGAAATTGGATTTGAATCTCAATGAGATTTTTACCTGGATAAAAAAAGGATTATTGACAAGACAGCTTGCCTCAGAGAGTTGTGTGTGTGCAGGAAAATAAAGGTGGTCATGCCAAATACTCACTTTCGAGCTCGTTAGAATTGCACAAACTCCTTATACACTTTCCAGTTATGTTTTCAGATTTTTGAATAAATTGCTGCAAAATATAAAGACATGAAGAGTGGTTTGAGACTTTCGCACAGTACTGTAAATTTCATCAGGCTGCAGTTAATATAAATGTTAATTTACAATGAAGTGCTCGGGCTCAATCTGCCTTAACAAACCTTTTTCACCTAATACTTTCTGGCACGTCAGAGTAGGAAATAATAAAACAGATGATGCGCTAATTCCATCTACCTGCTTTTATTTCAGGGTCCTGGTTTTGTTGGCTCACCGTCTCATTTTTGAGACACATTTTTAATGTTATTAGTAACACCTGTGCTTTTCCTGTTGAGGCAAGTTATAAGGTCTGGTCTACGGTGCGCTGCTGTGCGTTACACAGACAGGTTATGAGGTTGTAAAACAGCGGTAGACGCCTTTGTAGAAGCTAAAGGAATTTGTTTCCCGCCTAACACTGAAGTCAAGTCACAATACTTGCAAAAATGTAAGACTCGAGGAGAAGAATCAGTAGAGCGACAGAGATCACACTGTATCAAAGTCCGACTAAAGAGTCACCAGTTCTGCTACACAAATTTTCAATATTTGATATAAGGATCTTTCACCTGGGCATTTCAGCACTAACTCTTACTACTTTTCACATCTTATAACAGACTTAGTGATAAATGATCAAGGTAGCACCTTAACATCAACATCATCAACAGTTAAAAGTATATTGCTCTCTGAAATGCAGCGCAGTACAGAGAGCAGATTTATTGGTCTGCGGACTAATATCGTCAGTAAAACTACCTCCACCCTTTTGTTCTGCTCTGTTGTTGCATACTTGGACTATATTTGCAGTATGTTTTCCACTGGACCTCCACGAAAGCACCGAAAGATTTATGATGAGTCTGTGAAACGCGCTCTTTTCTTTGTCTTAGCCAGTGTAAACATAACACGGATCCATCATGGAAATCTCAGAATGTATAAAGACCTGGATGCCTTCTGTACAGTCAGTCTAATACTGAAGCACTGATCTTTGTCTCTACAGCAGAAGCTGAGCCATCTGAGAGCCACTATCATAAACAACAGAGAGGCAGACGACAGCGTCTATGGTAAATATTCACATTCTATGTGGG
Source organism: Pundamilia nyererei (assembly GCF_000239375.1). NCBI lineage: Eukaryota > Metazoa > Chordata > Actinopteri > Cichliformes > Cichlidae > Pundamilia > Pundamilia nyererei. Next base: position 851,386 of record NW_005187612.1, read on the forward strand.
CTAAACTGTGCTGTCATCGCAGACTTTTTGGTTTTCTTTAAAATATTAAGTATATGGAATAAATAACCCCGGTACAAATGAGTGTATTAAACTGTATACTGTAAATGGCTTAAAAAGTCTTCTCTCCCTACAGATAAAATCAACATCGTTCATCACACGGCAAGTAAGTCTTTAAAAACTTATCTCAGCGCGCGCAGAGGAAATCTGTGTTTGCATGCCTTTGTAGTTTCTCGAGCTCCAGTCGCAGTGCTGGGAAATTAATCCTCCGGGAAGTGTTATTTAATCAAATCCCCAGTGCCTTGTGTTTTGATCTAGTGAGTTTCACCAGCGCTAAATGAGAGTCCTTTATTTTCTTTTACCGAATGATTCTCTGTTCAGCAGTGCATATTGGATAATTTCTCCCCCAGGTGTTGCGGTGAATGGAAGTCAAAGAGGAAACCAACCAGCAGAGTCTGATTTTTACAGCAAGCCGCTTAAAGCACAGCAGGTACGTTTACCTCACTTGCAGTAGGACAGTTTGCCTCAGCTGCATTAATATATCATTTAATCACATCTGTTGATTATTCTGCTTGAAACAAAAAAAACACTGTACCCTGACGTCCCAGTAAGCAAATATAATAATGCAGCAATTCACCAAATTCTTTTGCAGACGGCTTTTTTCCGAAAATCCGAAAAACGGTGAATGCAAGTCCTATATCGATTGTGAGTATGAAATCCACTTCTTTGATTATTTAAGCCAGACAAATATTTTCTGTTTGGCTCCAAAGACACTATTAATATTCTGTTCAATTATGACTTATAGCTGCTGTGATCTGTTGTAATACATAAACACCTTTGTTTCTTTGTTTTCTCTTTCAGAGAAATAAGAAGTGAAAGGATGTTACACAGTCCACATCCAGCTTAACCCTCCTCTTATAGGATAACTTGTATCAGTGCATTAGTTTGAATAATTATATGTAATATACAATACAATGACAGGTTTTTAGCATCATATAGTTTTGCTTTGTGAAAACTTAGATGTTAGTATTCCTGTAATTTTGTAGATTAAACTGCTTCTAACAGTTTTTTTGTTACTGAATTTGCAGCAATTCGCTCACAATTGTAAATGTTTAAACTAAACCACAATTTTAATAATTAGTGAGGAAATTATGTGTTTCTCATTTTTATGAGCTTCTTCTCTAGAGAAAGGCAGCGCTCACGCCAGCAAGTCTCGGCCTGTAAAACCTCCAAATGTTTCCCTCTAGAGGGCGTCATATCTCTAGATATGGCCATCGCACCCACAGTCTGAAGACATCTGTAAGTACAGATGCACCTGTGACCTCCTATTGACTGGGTGGCAAGCTTTGGAAAAATGTATCCATACATGTTGATGTATGTAATCAGAAGATGAGCACATCAATTAATTACGTCTTGCTGTGGCTGCAAACACGAAGCATGTGTTCAATCTTCGCGTCAGCCAAGAAATGTCAATATGAATCTGAAGGAAAGAAAATGAAAGCTGTAAGCCGGCTTACTGCAAAGAGCAGAAATATTAGTCGTGTTAGGGTAAAAGAAGGCTTGATGTTGCCGGGAAAATCATTTTGTTTAGCTGCCACAATGCAGCCATCTCTGTGTTTTACAAATTTAATAAATACCCTCTTAGAACGGCGCTTTTAAATCACGTCAATCACATTTGTGAACAGCAAATATTTACGGTACATAGTTGTCAAAAATCTAAATTTGCTGTGATTTACACACCCATTCAGGAACTGGCACATATGAGCACACTCTTTCTCACACTCACAGACACCAGTTTGTTGGTATAGCCCTGCCTGTGCTTGAATGAATGAATAAGAGCTGCATGGGGAATTCAGTGAATGCATGGCTAAATCCAAGCTCAGTCTTGAAACCCAGGCAGAGGCTGAGCTGTGTGCCAACAAAGCAGCTGGGTACACGCCGGGCACATTTTTCTGTTCAATCATGCTCTTTGTGAATAATATGTATTAATGCCGTCTCTACTTAGACCTGCCAGTTAGCCTTTGGAGATGATCCGGCTTCGGGACCCCATGGCATTCGAGGCATATGTTTGCCTGTCACCTGCTGCGTTTATTTCAGTCCGTGCATCGGGCACGGCCACCGAGATAGGCCTCAAATCATTGTGTATGCAAATTTCTGAGCGCCACCACATGGAATAATTCCCTAGTCAGAGAGACAAGGAGATAGGGAACTTCAGTGTCATGCGTTGCCCACACAAAGCATGCTTCTGTATGTGGGCAGCAATACATCAAACACACGATCAAAGACTGACAAACCCTGTACTCTGCATCCACTTTGAAAAAAGAAATTCTTGTGATGTTTCTGAAACATAAATCTACACACACACTTCCTACATTGATCGTAAATGTTATTTAACTGACCGAAATGACACTTTCTGTATTTCTCTATTCTGTAACTTTGTTTCTTTTTGGTCACAAAAGTGGTCACACTTCATACAATTGTGAGTTGGAGGTTTTTTTGTTTTTTACCAAATGTGTACTTTACTATAAACATTTGAAATCTCTAAAACATTTAATTGCATAAATGTATATGTATGAACATGACTTCCAAAGAGCTATACTACTGTGCTGTGCAAATTTTAGTAAAAGTATAGACATTTAAACAATAAATCCACAATACATGTAAAATGGCCTCCAAATTTTTTGCTAGTACATTGTCTACTTTTTGCAGAAGTTTATGGGAATTTCCATAAATGGTAAAATTCAATGAATTGTTAAAAGAAATCCATAAATATACAATAAAAAACTAATTACATTTCAAATAGTACTAAATGGTAATGCACTTTATTTAGTTTTTTAGGATATATTTTCAGCAACTCTATGTATAAATCATAGACTAGGCTAAATAAAAGATACTATAGCATCGCACATTGCCTTTTAAAGTCTGATTTAAAAACTCAAATTTAACACAATGGCAAACTTGCCAGAAGTGACCATGTTTAGAAAAGATGGTGTAAAGTTTTCCGCTAATGCTAGCAAGTTTGGCTAGCAAGGCTAAGTAGCTCAGTAAAATACTAGAGCTCCACTTACCAAAAATAGAGTATGAACTTTTTGAATGGGCTGTGCCACATGGCAAACCACACTATTTGTTAGCTAACTCCATTAAAAAAGGTCCAGAAGGCACCAGCACCACAAAAACTGTAAAGAGGTCCAGTTCAGTAACTAGCAGAGTAATTAGCAAACAGTTAGCAGCTTCCACTTGCTATATAATGCCTAACAGTAAGCCTAAATTTAATTATTAACTATAAAAAGAAATCACCTAGCTGTCATTAAGAGGAAAATTAAAAACAGAGATTAAAACTCTTTTTTTCACCTGTGAATATCTTTACTGCCATAAAGTCAGGAGGCTATGGGCGAGAGGAACATTTTGGCTCCTTCTAAGGAAAATATCCCGCTTTGTAGTTGCTCCATGCTCCATGACTGAGTTGCTAATTGTCTGCCTCCCAGTTGCTGCTGGGCCTTTTGCATATCTGAGCATTTTTTCAAAAGAGCTAAAACAGTAAACTGAGCACAACACCACAGAGTTTAGTGACATTCAAATGCCCCATGCAAATTGTCTGCTCAAATAGGTGGGCAGGAAGTTGTAGAACCTGGTTCTTCCGGACGTTTCTTCATGTTGAAAGGAAATTTTTCTTTCCCAATGTCACCACATGCCTGCTCAGAGGGGGTTGTCTGTGTTTTCCCTGTATTACCCTAGGATCTTTACCTTACAATATAGAGTGTCTTGAGGTGACTGTTGTTGTGACTCAGTGCTAAGTCAAACTGAATTTAATTTAATATGAAACTTTGTAGACAGAATACAGTTTTATGGATTCACTATTATGCAACATGAACTTTAATTAGATTTCCTCTCTATCCTTATTCCAGGACTAGACTTGGTTAGATAGTGGAGAGACAGGATTATACAGTCAATGCATCAATAATATTATTATGACATATCTTTTTACTGGCCTTTACCAACTGAAACAGAAAAAGCCAAGCTGTCGCCACAGTCATCTACTGAATCCTGCATCCCTGTAGCACCACCGATTTTGGGACAACACTGGGATAACTTATCAGGGATAACTAGTCTTCTGAAGGATCATGCATAAACACAACCATTCAGAACCTTTCCAACATTGGCATGCACGCAACACTCTCTCTCTCTCTCACACACACACACACATGCAGGGAGACAAAAACACACACAAACACCTCCCCTCCTTGCCCAGTCCCCTCTCCAGCCCCGAGATTAGGGCAGAGGATTGTGCACAGCTGCTCACCAACATCCCCGATAAAAATCAGGCAATTTCACAGTCAGTGGCATTCTTTCATCCCCTAATCCACAAACCGCATATAGTTATAGATGAACCTCACTGTGATGAGAACAAGCTGCTCAGAGCTGACCTCAACAGTAAATGTGGACAGCATTGATTATAAAGAAAAAGCTGAGCAGCTAGAGTGTATGGCACAGGAGCAAAAACAAAGCGTCCAATCCAGGAGTTCATGCTGACTTTCTTTTTTTAGCTTCCAGTTAGATGAGTTTGTGTCGCGGGCCAGCTGCCATCACTCTTGTGAGCACGTGTTACTGCTAATAAAGAAGAACATTAATAATAAAACAATGTTTTTAAAGCGTAACAGTTTCTGAGCTCCTTCTTCTTCACAGGTCGGATTGGTTGAACTTTGGATATTCATCACCATTACTTCTTTCAACTGAATTCCCATTAACGCTTATACAAACAGCCCACTTCCACTAATCGCATTAACAGAGGAAGCCATCACTTGCAGACCTTATTTAATCTTATTCATTGTCAATGCATGCCACCATTCCTCATATTTTTCCCTTTCCGTCGCTCCTTAAGTCATTCAGTTCGCCCATTTTGTCTGACCTCCAACCTCCACTTGCAGATGAATTCTTCACCCAAGTTCAAACAGGGGACAAAAAGGTACTTCACAGGGGGAAAGGAGGAGGAAAAAAGAAGTATGAATCAAAAGGCACGGAAATGGAATTCACTGTACAAACGTCGGGGGAATTTCAATGTCCGCCGAGCCACAGTAGAGCTCTGTTCAGTCCTCGCAGGCTGTGGGGGGAAAAGAGCAGCAGCCACAGCAGGGTACATCTATTCTGACAAGTCCTTACAAACACTGAAAAGCCTGAGCAAGGTCTGTTTGTTTAAGAGGCATTAGGCCCAGCTGAAGGATAGTGAAGCATTAAGGCAATAACAGGATAATTTTAGGGTTTCGCTTTTTGTAGATTTACTTGACAGAAATCAAATTAAATGTTTCCTCTTTATTGTTTGTGCATTTAGAGCTCAGGAAACTTGATTACAGACTGTTTATTTAAGGAAAAATCATCATTTGGTTTCTACCTCAGCCCCTCCACAAATATGCTGAATTCAAAACTACACCTCTAGGGATCAAACAGTCAAACAGCAGGAAATAATCGGAATTTATTAGTTTTATCTTACTGATTATGAATCTCTGCGCTCTAAAATGTGATGAAAGTTAAATTTTTATCATTTAAATGTACCAGAATAAATCACTGGACTGTAATAAAATGATGATTTGGAGGTAGAGTCTGCATGAATTGTGTCCATGGTAGACAGACTTGCTGTGCAGAGAACTGGTGTTTTGTTTGCTTTTTTTTCCTCCATGATGCCATCTGTGCCAATTCCACATGTATAATTCTTTTAAAAGAATGCAGATGCTGGAAAAGTGAAGCCTAAAGAGGAGAGCCTTGAACCTGCATTCTTTCTGATTGCCAACCGGTGGCAAAAAGAAGTCGCTATTGTCTAGGCCATAAAAAATCAGCCCCTGTTTCCCTTGATCTTTGACCTCAGTAGGTTCCTCATAAATTTATGCTGTAAAATATCAATTCCAAGTCTCATTTATTCCAACTAGATGCTTATTTTGCAAATTACAGTCTTCAATAGCTCCTCGGTCAGACGTGCCTCTGGCTTGACGACGGCGATAGTGAAAACAGCTCGAGGCTTCACAACTGTAACCTTATTTAATGGCTTTGGATTTATTTTTGGTCTCATTCATTTATGTTGTATATTGAGATGAGCAATATTAATTTATGGTTTTGCATAATTGAGTTTATTGAGTAATGAATTCATTTTTAATTACACCACTTTATATTTGTATGTTTCCCTTATAAAAGATTATTTCAGTGCCTAACTTTTAACGTTTGCGACAGACTGTTAGACCCTCTGAGTAACACTGGGTTTGGTGCACGCTGTTGACAATACACACACACTTAAATGCATGTATGTATATTTAAGACATGACAGTGAATGACTAGAAGCTCTACTTTTTTAACACCGGGTGTGCCTGTAAAGGATTTACAGGAAGTAACTGAAGGTTGCTGGCACTGGGTTATTTAGGGCTTACCTTAAGTCAGGTTAGCTTAAGTAGATTTCTCAGCACCAGCAGCCGGCCTAAATAGTACTTAATACAGAGATTCTTGTTAAGATTTGCTGCTTGCGGCCAGTCCCAAAAAGGTAAACTAAGCTAAAGGCAGGTGTTGGCTCAGTTAAAGTAAAAAAAGAAAAGGAAAAAGCTCCCCTCCCTTCATGCCTTCTTGCACCTGGGCCTCTGATTTAATTTAAAAGCCCCACCCACTAGAAGCCAGCAAATTTTACAACCTTTCCTCTTTCCTTTCACATCTTTCTGAAGGAATATATCATCCATTGCAACAGTATGTGTAATGTGTTTCAGCAGATGTTTGTAGGGAACTACTAAATACTTATATTTTTAAAGATTTAACGATCATTTCTTGCTATTTTTACATGCCGCAAAAGGCTCAAAATACAGAACGGGCCTATTTTGCTTCAATATTTACTCAGAGTGCAGGCAAATAATTACTCACACTCGCAATCTGCATGTTGTACTGTCAGCTGTTATCGCTTCATGTATCAGAAGATTAAACTCCTAATAAAATATTTCTCTCCGTAATGCAGTGGCGGCATCACAGGTGTCACTCGCTCTCTTCAGTTGCACTCCGGGCCCTTAAATATCAGACGGAGAAGCTGCAGCGCTTTCAGATGACCCTCTTTCTATCTCCTCTTTAATGATGGAGGAAGAACAGCTACATCCTGATTGATGTTTGTGAAGGCCAGCAGCACCAGGAATGATCCTTTCCCCTCTCCCCGGAGCCAGCCTCAGCCTGGCATCTGTTAAAGGGCACAGGTACACCATCCTGTGCCCTTGTCCCACCCCCACCTATTTGATCCAGGGCCAAGACTGACCCCACAGAGCCTGCCAAGGACCCCCGTTCTGCGGGCCCCGGGCACCAGACTTAGGGGCCCACACTGACTCTTTTGCTTTTTTGAGGCTTTGGGAAGATTAATAGGCCTCCTCCATAGAGCGCCTTTGTGAGGCAGCGCCCAGGCGTGTTCAAGCTGTTGGGTTTGCAGGAGACGAAAGGAGCAGCGGCTAATTCCTCTGCAGGTCAGTTTGTCTGTAGCTACTCTGCATTTTCAATGACTCGGAAAGGTCACTTCCGCACCGGCTAAGCTGGCGCAGGAGTCTCATAAACAACACCAACTTGAGAAGTATAGAAAACGCTGCTGAGGATTTCTGTGCAGAGAAAACGGCAGGTTTTTTTAAAATCTGTTTCTATCTGTGCTGTGATCTTGACCCAAAGCCCCATTTTGCATGTATCACTGGATGATCCTGGAGCCACAGCTGAACAACCAAACACCTCCCCCCGCAATGCTGTTTACCGCCAGTTTAGTTTGGATTATGGATTAATGGTGAAATGAATGACAACAAACATGCAAATGTACATATCGTATTTGCACAGCCGTTTTCAGACGGGGGTTGCCAATCATAAACAAATACGTGGGTCACCACTGAGTGTTGCGGGCAGCGCTGCAGCTTTGTCTTTTTAATACAAACTCGAACGCAGACAGTTTTAGTCAGGAAGGTTTTTCTCCTCACGTATTCCCTCACACCTGCTGCAAATACCAAAACCTAAGCCAAGAATTTCCTTGAATGCACTTTGAACTTTGAATTTAAAACCAAGAGAAAATGTTTTTTTCTCCTCTCCCAAACTAAAAGTTTTCGGATTTTATGCAAAGGCTTTTGGCCTGAAACCATTTTAATGATTTTTCTTCTCACTCGGTTGCAGGTGACGGCCTTTGATTCTCGTCATGTCACGCCACCAATAGTGCAGCCACCAATGACAGCCTCTTTCACCCTCTCCCTCTCCCACTCACACATACAGACACACACATACATATACTTCAGGCTTGCTCCAGGTGCCAGAGTGTGAAGGGATCAGCCAATCCCAGGACTCGTCTGAAGCTGGATGGTGGCCATCATGTTATTAAAAGCTACGGGTGAGCTTTGCTGCTCGGCTTTCCTCTGCACTCCAAACAAATTTATAAAGAAACGAAATAATTTTTTTTAAAAAAGCTAACTTATGAAACAAAACAGTGCTGGTAGTGGGTGAGCATTCCACAGGGGGAGGGAGAAAAAATTGAGTTTTCTATTTAATAAACCAAAGCACTGAATCACTCTTTCCATCCATTTACACGAGCTGATAAGGAATCAATTTATGGGTCATCATTGCATGATTGATGTCTCCATCTCGCTGCTCTTTGTGTCCAGTGATAACTTTCAGTCATATTATTTCCATAAACATCATTATCACATAGAGCCGTACTATCTGCTCACTCAGGACTACTGGGAAAGCTGAAGTGCCTTTGATGAGATGAGATCACATTTTAGAGGGAGCTGTCTTCTCTTTGCCTGTAGCCAAAAGCAGCCTAATTGTGTTTTGTCCCATATGTGAATTATTATTAACGCCGATTCATTTACTACACTTCCTTTGCCAATTTCCTAAATTAAAAAAATACCATGTTGAGATTTACAGCACACCCCCCCTACTTTCAGCACCGGCTTCCAGCATCACCATGGCAACTTCCAATCAGCGAGGATGGTGGAGCCTGCCGGCCGTGTGTTTGGCGCGAGGCTCTGAGAGGCGCAGGTGGAGCACATATGGAACAATGGCCTAGCTAAAAAAAAGAAAGAAACACCCTGCCCGCCTGTATGTGCCAGCAGTGCCCATTTTAATCCCACCGTTACCTTCTAGTGCTCTCTGATGGAGACGTTCGGCTGCAATCACAGCCTCAGACTGCTGCTGGGCCCATGCCAGACTTCACTTGACAAAGCCAGACCTGGTGTGCTTTTATAAAACAATGTCTCTAAAAGTCGTGAATTCAACATCTCTCCATCATTTCCTGTCCTCGCTGTTATTTACTGGAACATCAGTGACCTTGGCTGATCTTCAAGCCAAAATTTCCCATCCATTTGCTGCATTTTTATTAGCTTACCTCCACCTGAAAGCAGGTTTTACTGTATGTTGTATACATTGACGGCCATATTGAGCATTAATGACTTTTGTGCCTCATATGGCTTGTAATGTTATGGAAATCACTAGCATGTGCAGTAAATAAATCAATCATCCAAGGGGCCTTATCTATCATTGCACATTTAAGCAGTCAGCTCCTATGTAGGTTAATTAAAGCACAATGGCCGAGGAGAGGACCTGGCACCCGTCCTGCTTATGTTTAAGCCTTCTCTAGGCCCGCTGGGCTGGAGCTTTCTACAGCCAGATGAAATTTGCCCATTTTATCCTCCCCCATCCCCAGCTGAATACATAAATCATCTGTAAGGGCCTCAGCTTCGACCCTAAATTCCATGAACAATGGTGTTTGTCCACAAATACCACATATAATTGCTGGATACTCTTCAAAGCAGAAATCTTGGTTTTTTTGCACTTATCTGAGGGCATATAGTGCAGATTTTTGTGAGTCACTTCATCTGGTTTTGGAACAAATCAATTAAGATGTTGTGCTATATCCAGCAAGGATATTGGGTGAAGGGTTCTACTACTGATTCGCTTTTATGTTTGGTCTGAGCACTGAGATAAGAATGAATGGCATCTGTGATTAGAGTGAGGCTGGGTGAGTAAAAGATATGTCAAAGTTCAAACTAAGGTATATTTTAGATCAAAACGTCTTAATTCTAAATCAGACCTCTGTCAGCTGAATAGTATGCCAGTTTACAAAGTAATGCTTGAATACTTTCCATTATATTAATATGCACAGGCCTACTCAGTGGGAAGCATTAGTTTAGCCCAGGGCTCTAGTATTTATTGTGCCTATATAAAAATGTCCCTGTGAAATCATTTAGCAGACAGCAAGTAGCTAACACTGCATGTACCGAAAACCTACCTGCCAGCTGCCATGCTCCTAATATGCATAACTTAAAGTCTTAATTCAGTTTAAAGGAGTCTTTCAACATTTTTGTCCTTGCACCATGTAAAACAGTCTGGCAATGCTTTCCCAGAGATGAGCAGTTTATTTAGAGTGTTCTACAGGATGTGCAAAAGTCAAACCAAAAACTCCCCAAATCTATGGTGGCCCTGAAGGGTCAAAAGCACCACTGCTTAAGGAAATACCCAGAAAAAGAAAAACACAAAATACAACAGAAGTTGAATAAAACACAACAGAGATAGAAAATAACAAAATGTCATAAAACACAAAGGTAGAAAAAAGATGCAGGTAATATGTGATTTAATCTCATGAGTCATATGATTTTATATATACATGTTAGCCAGTAGCCGTTAGCTGTTAGCTTGTCACTGTTAGCTTGTCACAGCTTTTTCATTGTGTTAATGTCTCCACAAAAATACTTCTGTGTAGGGTTTTTTTTGTGTGTTTCTTCTGTTTCTTATGTGTTTTACTGAACTTCAATTGTAACTCAATAACTTGCTAATTTACACAGCTAAATAGCTCCCAATAAGACAAATACTCTTGACAAGTGATTCCGTGATCCAGACAAGAAAAAACTCACACAAAAGAAAACATTCCTACTGAAAGAAAAACCCTCGTCTTGATGTAACCCAGTCATATCGACCATGAAATCACCAGCACTATAAAAGTCAGGAGATGCGGAGGAGCCTCCTTCCCAAACACTTTACCTCCACTACGGCTCAGAACAAAGAAACAATAGTAAAGTATGAACAAAGGAATAAATGACAGGAAACATCTACAACACAATAAAAGATAGACTGTATTTGCCTTCATCTGTGCAATTGCTTTGATGTTAATGCTAACACAAATAAACCCAGAATAGTAAGTGAAGCAGTGTTACCTTGGCAATGGCAAAACATAGCAAATAAGCACATGTAGAAAATAATATACTGTGGTGTATAAAATTCATATTTATGAGACAAGTGGTGAGGATGAAAGTGTTCCACTGCTCATTCACTTTATCACATACCACAGTACCCCTTTTTACACCAGGCTTTCATACCCTTTTTCTTTTTCTGCTGCTAAGTTGGGAAATTTAACATGAGTCACTAAGATGAGAGGGATTTCAATGCAGACTTCCACAGAGGTTATATGTTGACCAACAGAACTACACCTCTAAGCAACTTTTTACTAGCCTTGTGTATCTTTAGCTAAATTTAGACTTATCAAAAGTTATTCAAGAGTCTAACACTAGCTGTGGTCAATTAAAATGCAAATTATGCAACTTACTAATGAGCAAAATAGTGCAAAAATGACCAGTCGGACCAGCTTATTAACTATATGCTAAATTTCATGTCACATCTCTCCAGTTAAAGATGTGCAGTTCCCACTAAGAAGCAATTAGAAAGGCTTTCAAGTGAACATTAGCATCATTCCAATCTTGCCTCCCACTCTGGGAGGATCAGAGTCGAGGCACCGGGCCGATACAACTCCTCGTGGCCCTCGGCTGTCACTGATAACAACTGTATCTCATTATCCTCCTTGCGGGGGCCATGGAGGTAGTGGCGACCGTAAACACCATCCTCCTATCCACCCACAATAGACCGTTCACCGACAAAAGGCACTCTCGGAGCCTTGAACCCAAGCCAAAAGCTCTATTCATGTTGCCATGTACAGCAGATGTCTCGGTGAGCCTATGGAAGGTTACAGATCTGTTTCTCATGCAGACAACAGCAACACAACTTAGCGTCATAAAGAGAAAGTTTGCTAACCATTTGGGATTACCGGGATTTCCAAACTGGCTCTTTACAACCAAACTGAAGACAAACACAATCTGACTTGGGTATTAACACACGAGCAGATATAGGGTCATTGTCTTGTTGCATCACCAACCCTCTCCATTTATATTCTCACCTAAAATTTCCCGAATATAATTTTTGATTCCCTTAGCAGCAAAGCCTCCAGCCCCAGAAGCCATCCGCCAATCGCCACAGATTTGATGATGTTGTGTAGTTTGTTTGTTTTTTAGCTACATATAGTGTTCAGCATTTTGTCTCTCATTTGTTCCAGATGTGTTGTGGAAAATCTGTTTAGTCTTTAAAAACTTCAATTCTTTTATTTTGAAGTTGGTTTGGTGCTGCTTGGTGATCACGCCTAGAATCATGTAAACAAAGTGTCCGAATTTGGATCGGTGAACACTCGCGTCCTCTTGAATTGTTTTCCAGCTTCCACTCTTGTGATCAGGACACAAACTGAATCACTTTTATGAAGTCCAGACTTTTGTGTCAGTAACAAGACTTTTAGTGCATTTATTTATAGGAATAACACGAGAACAACCCCCACTTCTAGTCTCTTCTCTTTAATTGGACCACCTGACTCCCTGTATTTTTAGAGACGTCGTTAGCGCAGAGGTCGAGGTTCGGTTGAATTTTCCAGCCTGTACTGCGAAAGATTACCGACTGTGTTCAATAAAAGTGAGTCTGATTGTGTTAGTTGAATTGTACTTGTGAATTAGACCATACTTTAATCACTGCAACTTGAAGAGTATAATTTATTTGTTTTGCTCTTCAGTAAAAAAAAAAGTGCTGGATGTTTAACACATTATTAAATATACTATTGTTTAGCATCCCATTGATTTCTTTTGGTAAATCAAAGACAAATAAATGTTGATGTTTGAGCTCAGCTTAAGACTCTCTTCAGCTTTTCTGTATTTAATGCTGTTTTAAATTTAACCAAAGAAGTTATTCAGACAGATACCGCTTTGGGATCTGGGAAATTTCCATGTGTAGCTTTAGTTTGTTGTAGATGGTAAAACTGAAGTTAAGCAGTCTCCCAGGGGATTATGATAATGCAGTTCTGGTTTTCTGCGGTGTAATCTTACTGCAGTTCTTTTCCTCGCTGCCCTGCACATATGGCACCTATATATGCAGCCTGTTCTTTTTTCCTCTACCTGTTTTGTTCCCTGTTCTCCTGTTACAGTTGTTCTTTATGTGAATTTCGAATACAGATTGCAAAACAGATCAAATGCGACTTTGACCTCATACTTGCTTTGTTTCTTTATTATGTGACCGACTCATCTTAATTACTTACTAAAACCTAGTCGTTTTTATTCTGCACTTGTACGACCTGCAGAGAAATACTAGACAGACTCTCCAAATCTGTTTTAATATCGATCAAACGCACAGTGTGTGTGAACTTTCGGTTCACTGAAAACCTTAAGCCTTTTGATGGCCCTCGGAAAATTGACATGTCACAAGCTGAACTACAAAAAAACACAAAACAGCACTTCATGCATGAGTGACAGCGTTTTCATTCCCCCTGCGACGTGCACAATGACAACTTCAGAAAAAACACAATAAGGAAATTCAGATTAAGAAGCAGCACTTTATGAAATTAAGAAAACAATGGCACCATAATCAGCACACAGTGAAACATCTTCTCCAACAACTCGAGCCATTATTAAAAAAGCGAAACAAATCAATCATTACCGAGTGCGGTACCCCTGCTTTCATTAGAAAATCATATAGATTAAATGTTAATCATAGCTAACTCTATACCAGTGGGCTTCTGCCAAGATGACAGATGGACCATTAATGAGAATAATGAGGGGATCTTAGTCTATACACAGATATGGAGATGCGACAACAAGCATAACACCACACTTGGCTTCCAAAAAACTGTTATTTCGACAGAAATAGAGGCAGATAATCAGTATGCACATACAGGGCTGCTTCTTTCCCAAAGTCAAAGAGTATGTGTCAAAAAATGTGAGATCACTGCAACGTGAATGCAGACATGTTTTAAGATGTTTGCGTAGTGGTGGCTGCCACGAGAGACTGAGGGAAATCGGTGGTAACACCTGTCACACACATTCAGCATCAGATATTAGCATCCGTCTCTTTTACTGGTCTGCGAACGATGAATAATTACTCGTTTAAAAATCTGCCTATTAGCGCTAACCAGGTTATATTGGACATCTGTCTCCGAAAGCTGACTGATATATAATTGGCCGCCATCATATTGTGCTTCGGTCTACGGCGAAGCACGCTGGCACGACAGGCACCGCGAAGCGCCGCCGCACCTCGCTCCGGCCTTGTGACGTAGCTCCCACATGTCGGCTCCACCAGCGAGTCGAATGAAATTGTACGAGATGAAAGTTGCAGCTGAAACAGAACACATATGTCCATACGTGGCGCTCGGTGGCACATTATTGGCACAGTGTTTTCATCGGGTCTGATAACATATGTTTCGAACTCGGGAGGTTTTGGGCAGGAGGGAATAGCGCTGCGTTTGAAGTCAACTGCCGCATTAAGCAGAGAAGCGGCACAGTTGTGTGGAGATGCTCTCTTGTTCAAAGGGATGGAAGGAACCGCTCCGGGGAGCGTCCAACATCAAGAGCTGACCCCGGCACTGTTTCCCGCTACCTTCTGCCATGCATCCCGCCGCCGTATGCTGTGATTCCCAAAGACCGGCAGGCCTGTGCCATCTGGCCTCACTTCGGATTCCCTGGACACATATTGGGAATCCAAACTATGCCACCTCCCCGTCTCTCCCTTCCCTCTGCGCTCTTTCCCTCTGGGTTGCCTCTACGCCTCCACTTCATCCCTGCTTGAGTGTTGGCTCAAGTGGAAGGGGTCTGCTCTCCAAGTGATCCCAGTTGCCCTTTTCCTTTTTAATCCCCTTGTGATGGGATCCAGTAGGAGCCCTTTAAATTCAGAGGGAAACCGTCAATAGTTTTTAAGATGAAGCAAAATCCCCTGAGGGTTATCCACCTAGTTTACTCCGTCTCTGTTATAGGAGGTTTGTTTCATTACGTGACCTTCAGAGGACGTGCTGCTCTTCAAACTGAGTGACTTCCTCTCCGCCTGTGTGAAAAGTGAAGAGCCCTAGATCATGCCTGACAATGAATTGCTGCTGCAAATCTTTACATTTTGGAGCAGTGGCTCTGGTGCAAATGTGTTTACAGACTAACACAAAGAGAGAAGAGGCTCCAGGAAGAGAGCAGTGGTGGGCTGTGCAGCATGTTCTGTAGCACTGCCACAGATTTCACACTCCTTTTGTGTGTCTCTTTCTCTTCCTCTCCTCTGGGCGTCGCCTCAGTGGGGAATTCAATTCCCTAATAACTGGGGAATCAAAGTTGGACAGCACCACTGCTGAGAATCATAAAGGAAGCAGTGGAGTGGCTGGCCATTCATTCATCCAGGCCCATTACATCGTATACCAGATGGACACTGCACGTCACCGGGTGACATCTCAAGACAGCCGCGGCCGCCTGCCTGCCCGGCATGGAAAAGATGAAAGTTACGAGGGAGACGGGAGGCAGGTTGTGTCAAACAGAGACAGATCTGATCAACAACTGCACAGAGATGAAATCAAAGTGGCTGAAGCATGTGGCGTGAGGCATCTGGTATTCTAGAAAACAGAAGCTAGCGTAGCTGCCAATGCTTTCAGGGGAGAGAAGCCTCCCCCCGCTCAGCGGCCTCAAGCCAGTGGAAGTGCTGCTGGCGAAGGCTGTGTTTTAAATCCACAAGAGGTGTGTTTGTTGGCCGTGTCGTCCAAAGGCTGCTTTGAGGGGAGTGGGCATGGTATTTTTTGCAGGTGGAACAGACACAACACAGACAAGTGACAAAGGTCCTGGCCTGGATTCAGACCAGGAAGTCATGTTTACAAGGCACACACTTTATACCGCAGAGCTGCCAGGACACCCTATGCAATGTTCTTAACACAACAAGTATAAACACTAGCTTATTTACTCCGAGTAAATCAATAGGTAAGGTGACGGCAGGAATTTGCGTCTATTGGAAACGTGCCAGAATATTTTCTCAAATGTCTTATCTGCAGGACGAGCCAAGATCGGATAGCAGATTTCTGAAATGCTCATTTTCGGATTTACATCACCAGATAATAAATTTCTCTTTCCAAAAAGCAAATTACACTGTACAGCAAACTAAAACATGCGGGTTCATGCGCTGTGTAACAACATTATGTATGGCGTATCTGTGTACATCTGCACGTCAAGTGTAAAGGACCTGTCAAGCCCTCCTGGCATTGATTTTTACATTTCATCCTACTTCCTGCATAGAGCGCTGTGAGCATCTGATCCCCTAATCTCAGAATGCCAGCTTTCACTCAATGTCATCTGCCAATGAGCTGCAACCAGGCGCCCATCCTGCCTCTGGCACCAGAACTGCACCCATCCAGCCTGTGTGCGTTAATACCCACCGTTGCTAGGCTACAACGAGAGGAATCAAATTTAGGTGGCTTCCACAGCTGCGTTGTACTGTTGTGCACCGAGGGATATACATGGCAGCGTTCCCAGTATGCACCTGGATGGAATGAAACAGGAAGAACTGGAGAAGTCTAATCTACTAGGCACAGTGGCTGTCTGCCCCGAGTTTGCCCCGAAACAAGAAGTATGTCCGGAAACAAGAAGAAATCACATTTCACATTATGGATTTTCAGCTTTCCTTTAAGGAGCCTCGCACTGTTGACGAGGTAAATGTGTATTCTTCTGACAGGAGGAAGGTCAGCAGGGGAACTGCAAGTGCTGAGAAAAGTGGAATCTTATCTGGAAACTGTTAGCTTCTGGCCTTTTTTTCCAAACCCCTTTTAAAATAGTTCCATGAGGCGTTTAACACTGGCATGTAATAAAAATATGTGTTTCGGCAAAACTTCTCAGAATAACACAAATCTAAAACACTCGGGGTTTCTCTATAAAGTCCTAATATTCTTATTTTCACTTCACAAATGCACATTCAAGTGCTGTGATGTCCTCTTTTAATCAGTTTGCTGTATCACTGCATGCTCTTTTGCTCAGATCTGTAAAACAACAGAGACTCGAACAATTGGCTGCAAATAGTGGCTCCAACATGCCAAAAACCATAGAGGGCTTCTCCACAGCTGGCTTCCTGCATCCTAGTTTCAATGTAATCAGTGAGCCGCGCTGCTCAGATATTGTTAATTTCGCAGCATTTGCACATCTGTAACAACATCTTAACAATCAGTTTCAAAAGAGCTGTGAGCCAAAGGCTGAATTATTAGATCTTGGAAAACATGTTGGCAACATAACACTTGTCAGGCAGTCATTAAAAAGAGAGAAGTTTTAAATCTCTTTAGAGATGAGTTTGGGGGCTACATTACAGTGATGGCCATGTTGCGTACCATAAAACATTTCTACAGATTTTTGCATTTGGCAAAGGGTTTGGGTGGGTGGAGGGTGGGGGCTGTTGATGGATCACCAAGGGGGGAAAAAAGTAGTTATTGAAGCTAAGTTAAATGAATATTATTGATTATATATAATGATGTTAATTTCAATTAAATTCAACCTTGATAGTTGAGAAAAGATTTGACAACCAAAAACATGTGAAATAAGTTTATTAGTTTATTAGTCTTAAGAAGCCAAGATAGCTTTCTTTTTAGACTAAGCTAAGCCTCTCAGGATTTTAATGTTTAAGCTTTTTTAATGGACCCACGTATAGGATGTGAAGGAAGGCTGGCAATCAGGAACTAAAATAAGTGTCTTTACATTATGAAGAAATAAGACAAAAGTTGCTGCAAGAGGAAAAGAAGCAGGTTAGGTGGGAGCTGCAATGATCCAACAAAAACTGAGAAAAGACTAAATTTGCAGCAGGGAGACGAGTAAAGAGGCATAGTTAAGGCCAATTCTATAGTGACTTGGGGGATAAATAATCTACAGGCAGACCAATCCTGTGTGAGTTGATCAAGCCCATCCAAAGTTACTTCCTGTCATTGTCAAAATGTTGTCCAGCCAGCCCGTTGCTGGTCTTCCTCTGCACCCTGTTGCTTCTGTTCTTCCAATCATGATGTCCCTTTGTAATTTTGTTTTTTAATGATGTGTCTAAAATTCAGCAGGTTGTAGTTACCTTATTTGTCCTACCAGAGACATTATTGGCTTGATTTCTTCCACAGCTGAATGGCTGTCCCGCTGGTTGTCCACAGTACTAATAAAACCTGTCTCCAACACAGGAGACACTCAAAAGCACTGACTTCTCATTGAGTCCTGGTTTCTTATTGTCCAACTGTCACAAGTATTTATAACCATGAAAAAAATCAGACCGTGTGTAAGTCTTCTTTTAATCAACAGAGAAATGTCCTTGGATTTGAAGACCTTATGCAGCGATTTCCTCGTTGCTCCTTTTGATTTCCAACGTAGACGTGGCCTCATTATTAAAGTTCTTGAATATTTCTATTTTCTTGTTGTCTGTGTTGAAGGTGTAGTTTTTAGCTGCTAGAATTTGGGGGTTTAGACATATTGAGCAGCGGTCCCCAATCCCCGGGCCAGAGTCATTTGGTGCCAGGCCCTGAGAGTTGAGAATCGGGTGTGAAATTTATGGTTTTCAGGGTTTTTATCGTTAACTCGCTTTCCCTAGGTCTTTTTCTGTGTTGTAGTTGCATGTCTTATTTTGAAAGAAATATTTACACGTTACCATAGCGACCAGAGAGCATTTAAGGGCAGAGAGGAGGATGTTACTCTCAATGTTGCTGGCGCATTTCAGGAGGACGCTGCTAATAGAGTTACACAATTACACAATGAATTTGCGTTTATTACTATATTTACAAAATACCACAGTTTTTGTCTCGGTCGTATCATTTTATTTTGTTGTATTTATCCGCGACACCTTAAAGGCCGGTCCGTGGGGGAAAAAAGGTTGGAGACCACTGATATTGAGTAGTAGTGCCATGTTATAGCTTTCTCAGTAGGTTATTCATGCATCGGGTGCTGGTTGCTATTAAAAGCGTGTCATCTGCATATCTGAGGTTGTTCGTATTTTGGCCCCCAACAACACAAAATCCTTATTCACAATCAGCAAGCCCAGCATTCCAAAAGATCTCTTTGGCATATAGGTTGAACAGGAGCAGGGATAGGATGCTGACTCCATACTCAGTCCCAGCTCCATTGTGTTCATTCAGAGGCACAGGCGGCCTCAGTGGGACACTAATGAGGATGGAATGAGAACAAAGGCAAGACGGGAAAAATTCTTCAAAATTAAATTGGAAGCAAGAGAAAGTAACAGAAACAGACAAACACAAGGGTGACGCCAGTATAACCTCTGACAACACAAGACAAATCCAAATAGCTGCTGAGTTTGTCTGAATTTAGCTCGATGTCCCAACTCTGTGTTTCAATCCTAACGCTCATTTTCATCGACTGTGCTGTCAAAGCCAACATAACTCAAGTCACTCCTTCGACTCTGAGAAATAATTAAAAAGAATCCAGAGTATATTCCTTTTTTTTTTTAACCCCTGCCTTGGCATGTATAGATTGGTAATCCTTCCACATGTGACTTCAAAGCTGGACTTAACCAGTGGGTGGAAAGAAGTCTTTTAACACAGGATGTCAGTGCTGACTGATAAATGCACAAATACACTTTGATTTGAAAAAGAGCCAAGTTTCTGGACTTTGGGATCCACCCCCTCTTGGATAGATTTAAGCACCCTCAGCTTCATTCAGCACATCTGCACACTTCTCTTACTAAGCAACAAACCTCCACTGCAGCACCAAACAAAGGAACACTTTGCCGTCATCCCCGCGAGACATTAAGAGCCATTAGACACTTCATATTTGACCAGGATTTTTTAAGTTTTCTCCCAAAAGTAAAAAATAAATCCATTCCCTACTCCAGCTTCTCAATGCCACTGTGAGTCAGAAACAGATGCTGGTACCACTATACTGCCAAGATGACAGGAGCTGCCAAATTCAGTCTCCTTCACCAGCGGAGGCTCAAGTGATGTTCAAGTGCGCACTCTAAAGGAAACTGTGTTTGTCTCATATGTTAAATGACTCCAGTATCAATGTGGACGTGATGCATATGAAATAATACTTAAACATTTTTTGAAGTCAAATGAAGTCCTTGATATGAAAAGAAAGCACAGATGCGATTCATTTCCTGCTCTGTGTTTCTTCCATCCTCGCCTCCCTCCTTTCCTTGCCGCTCCGTTCCAACTCACTTCCAGGTAGAAGATGAGTGCTGTGACCAAGAGGAAGAAAGTAGGAGATTATTTCAGACCTATGTGTGACCTTGCACTCATCAGTGGGAGTGGGTTCTCTCCTCTTTTTTTTTTTGAGTGTTTTTGATATGATGGGTGAAAAGGGCAAAGAAGAAGGTGAAGAAGAGCTGGCAGATGGAAGCAGTGGGATGGTGTTTTTTGTAGTGAAATGTGGCAAAAATGGGATAGGCCTTAGGTACTGTAGGTGTAATAGATAACAGATAGCATGGTTGAAATTACGCACATTATTTAAATACCAATAAGTATGGGAGACAACAATCATGTACACTATATTTTATAAATAATGAAAATATTCTATTATGTTTCCATCAGTTTTTGTTTTGTTTATGGTCATTTTCTTAAATGGTGAATCACAATATGCATTGAAAAACATCCATGGAAAATTCCTTTCCTTTACGATTCCCCAATTGAAACAGCAATTGTACTGTATATTTACATAATATTTTTCAGAGACAGTCAGACAAAAAAAAAGAGAATATTTAATGAAATTGTAGTTTTGTGTAACTTCATCAATACTACTTCACACTTTTATTTAACTACAAAAATAAAAAAAATCCTACAAATACTCCACAGCAGCTTTCTCGGACATAAATTTTTATACACAACACAGATAGATAAGAATATATAACATTTTGACTGTTTTTAATGCAGCATTTCTGCATGTTTTTCTACACTTTATTAAAGTCTGACTTGTTCCAAATTCACGGGGATCACACACGGGACGAGGAGACTTAAAGGACATCAAGAAAACAGGTGACGTTCTTCAACCTACTTTAAAAATGTACTATTGGGGTTTTAAATGAAGTTAAAATAACGTGTACACGTGTCTTTTGTTTCTGAATGAAGATTGTCTAAACATCAAATTTAACTCCAGTGAGAACAGTTTGACATCAGAGCTTGTTCCCTGTTAGTCAATCAATATTTGCTCAAATGCTAGAAAGAATGAAAATACAACATGGCAACAATTCAGCTTCTATTTAAGCTTCTCTAAATTTAACATAAAGTATAATAGTATCTGTTTTTTACAACTTTAAAAAGGCCCTCATATTGGCATTTTATAAATGTGACAAATAGTTTCTAAAATATAGTATATTCTAGAAAAAAACATTTAAAACTGATAAGTGCCAGATGGTGCTGGAGTACATACTTAAATATATATAATTATTATATATAATTATATGACAAAGAGAGAGAGATTAATGTAGGCTCAATATGATTGTTATAGGCTGGAGGAGTCTTTAACACTAAAGACACTAATGGCCTATCAAAAGCCACATATTGCCTGTGGGAACTGGCATATCCTTGGACCTACAAGCGTCACTTTCTCCCTCAGTCACACATACCCGCTCTGTCTCACGCCCCGTGTGAACACTCATCTTTAACGAGGGGAGAGCTGAAACCATGCGTGATTGTTTTAGAGAGGCTGCCCTAAAGGCACGATATCGCTCAGTGTGGGACTGCTTCTCCAGTCATACGTCCTCTCTTGTTGATTGTGCGCTGCAGATCAGCGGCAACAAAGGCGTCATTAGTGGGGCTTTAGTCTCCACCAGGCCCGGGCTAATTATGAATGGGGGGCCCGGTAATAATTCAAGGGCCCATCGGTGCAGCTTGAAACTGAAGAGAGAACTTCACAGATTCAGTGGTGGCGTGCTCGGCCCATCTGCCTCTGTTTCCCAGCCACCTGCCTGAAGATCTGACCCACGTCAGCCACAAGATTGGAGCACCGTTACACACAAGAGCGAGGCAGAGGAAACATATGGGATTTATACCTCGCTGTAATGAATGATTTGCAGTGGTCATTAAAAGCTTTGGACAGTTACCTGGTTGGAGCCCGATGGCCTGCCCTCCAAAGTCTTATGTGAATTGTAAAAACAATCTCTGTGTAATCAGATAAAACTATGGAGAAACAACACTAACAGTTACATTTCACTATCAGTCAGGACTACAAATGCTCAAATAAGTAGTTTAACATCCCCATTTGTTCGCTGGTGATTCGTTCTGCACTGCACTGATCATTGCTGTAATTATAAGATGCAACTTTAATGCCAGCTTACACTGATATTCAATAAAATTACTGTTCTCTCTAGAAGTGATCACTACTGCTGCCAGAAGAGGGCAGTATCCATTTTCTTAATCACATCTCAAGTGATTTCCCCCTTGGCCAGTGCAAGCAAAAACATTGCTCTAATTCCAAACCCACAAAAGAGGGAATTTAAAAGTAAACAAATGAGCCCGATGGGATGATCAGCATTCTCAGATTCGCAGCATAAACTCTTTTCCCATGGAGCTGGCTCATAATTTAAGCACAGGAGTTGGATTTATCTCAGCTCTCGTCTCGTTTGGTGACGAAGCTCTGATTTATAACAGCTCTCAACTCTGACGTCTTTTTTTAGAGGTTTCAAAGAGGGGATGAGTTTAAAATGCAATTTATGGAGTGGCTGCAGGGCTCAAGTACCATTATCGAGTCCATACTGTTTTGTTTTGCTGTCAGGCAACTTAAAATACGGCCTTAAAGTTTTGATGAAAACGGCTCTAATGCCAGTCAAGGATGCCGATCTCCTTCACAGTCTCGAGCACGCTCATGTGAGAGAAGGTGAAAGTTAAAATATTAGCTCTAAGAACATCCTTGAGTCGATTCCCAGGATGTTTGGTGATTGTGAGTGTTATCTCTAATCTCCAAATGAAAAGTGAATATGTTAAGCATTACCAGTCTTTCCAGGTCAGTCATTAATATGTGAGTTCTAATTTGGGCCTCCACGTACTGAATGTTCTGAATGAAGGAGCTAATTTGAAAATAATCTAAAGTGGCACACAGCTTTTTGTCGGCAATGACATCATCCCGTCGATTATTCACGCCGCTTCTAAAGACTGTTTCCCAGTGATGGCTTTGCTACCAGTTATAAGTGCCGCCTCAGGGCAACAAGCTCTTTCTCTTTGGTTTTCTCTGTGTCCTTTCCCCGTCCAAAATACTTACATCGAACCGCAGGGTGCAGAATTCCCCCTCGCTTTCCCACCGCGTCTGAAATTTACTGCCAAAAACAACATATTTAGAAAAACTTTCACAATTACATGTTTTGCATGACAAGTCGACCCAAGAGAGGTGGTCATATTTGTGGCCTTGCTATACCGAGCCAGGGAAGAAGCAGCGAAGAAGTGATAGAAAAGAAAAGAGGAGCTGAAAACAGAGTCCCCCCACCCCAAAAAAAGGAAAAATTCAGGGCTGGTTTTGATCTGGATTCAATGGCCTGGAATAACTGGCCCCTGAAGAGCTCTTGTATCAAATGGTATCTGTGACAGGGAACAGGGAAGGGGGATAAACATGCTGCATTTAACATGTGGACATAACACCTCCCCCTAACACCATCTGGGAAGGAAAACAATCTCATCCGCAGCTACCAAAGAAAGATCCTGTTTTTGGTTGCATTTCATCAACCTCAATTTGCTTTTAATTCTGAAGCAACAACTCAACTGGCGCTCGAGTTGTGTCTGAATAAATCGATTTTGTGAAGGGGGAAAAAAACAGCAACAGTGTGAGAGTCAAAATGTTTTATTTTAACAAAAGACGGGCTAGCGTGATAGCAGGGAAGGCGCATCGACAAGTTGGCTGACTCCCCTCTCCCTTTGAATCGTCCTCTGCTTTGTAATGTGAGGGTGTTTGGAGGCAGGTCAAAAGGCCCTTTCAACCCAAGGCCTCACCTACTTCCTAATGAATTCCCAGGGTCCATCAACCTGCAGGCGCTCCCATACAAGCTAACCAATGATTACACCTAGAGGGGGAGAGGGGGCGGGTGGAAGAGGAGTGGAGGCTGGTGAGATAGAGCATCCCCAGTATACACACACACACACACTCATACAAAACCTCACACTCAACCACCACCACTACCATCGCCCCCCAGATTGGAGGCAGGTGCAGCAGCAAATCAAGCCTCATTAGCTGCACCTTCTGCTAGCGTATACCGTGGACAGATGGAAGCTCGCCCTCACATGTTACCTCACATCAGATGGCAGTTGGAGGAGGGTGGCTAGGGGGTAACGGGGAGGAACACTCGCCCCCTTCTGCCGACACTACTCCTTCCGAGCTACAAGACGCCCCTAAGCGGAGATCTAGCACCAGAATGCTCCTTAACCTTAATCCTGCTGGCAACAGCTAGTTTCCAGAGAATATATAACATCACATCAGCTGTAACTTTTTCTCTCCCCCCTCCCACCTCCTGTTAGGCCTGGTTAGAGAAGTACATTCCTGACCTAAGGAGGAGTCGAGGACCTGCAGAGGCCTCCCCCACCACCCACCGCCTCACCCGCCGTGGTCACATTTCTGCCGGATCCATGTAAAAAGAGATGAGAGCATGTATGTGTTAGCATGTTGCGGGCACATGATATGTTAAGGCACACTATGAAGCAACCAGGTAAGTGACAGAGCTTCAGCTGCAGGGTATCACATCACCGCTCTTGTCCTCATGGCTCTGACACAAGATCCTGAGCGGCTAATTGAGGCAGCAGCGCAATTCACTGGTGCTGGGCCCAGTGTCAACACCTTTAAGGTAACAGCAGATTTATGCCCATCCCTCTCAGGACGTAGGCAAAAAGGGTCAAGGCGGGGGGAAGGGGAGGGGGCATGTGCAAACCGACACCGTCTATGGGAGAAAAAAATCGTGCCTTTTTGCAGAGAAAATGCTGTCATAACTGAATGAGTTTAGGAAACTGGAATTTCCTGTCGGGCCTCTGAAGCTGTCATAGGTCTAAGTGAGTGAAACATCTGTGAATAAAGATGCCCACATGATGACGGCAGCAAGCAACCCACCTAATTTCCTCAAATGTCAAGTGAGAGCTTCTGCTTTCCAACAAAAAGGGCCCAAAATAAAAAGTTTACAGCAGCTTCAGCAACTGAAAGTCAAAATAGAAAAACTCAGAGGACAAAATGCAATAACAGCACAGGTAACTTTTAAGTGCTGTGTGCAGATAATAAGGTCAAATGCAATTTTACGACTTAGATAAGTGGTGTTTGGCAGGTAAAATAAATCCATATATACGCTGATTTTCAGTTACGGCTGGATGTGACTAATTTAACGTTGCGGTTAGAAGGGGTTGGGATAGGAAAATCCTTATGAGGGTGTTGGTTTTGCAGGGAGAATGAGGGCATTGGTACAATGGGTACTTTGTTTCAGGCTAACAGAGGGAGGGGTCACTGCGGTGGGAATAGAGCTGTGGGATTAATGGATTGAACCTAAGTAGCTGAATCCTAAAGTTTTGGGGGCTTCCACCTTATAAACCACAGCAGGAAATGTATTCCTCAAAATCTTCGGAAGAATTGTACTTTAAAAGCTACAAGTATTAACACATAATGTCTCTCAAAGCTGCTTAGTTTCATATTCTTAGGTAAACAATGGCTCAAATGACATTGAGCCATTGTGTAATGTGTAACGTAAAAACATGTAACGGGGGTGAAGAAGAGAAGATCATCCCTAAGGTATACCTAGCATTTTTTTCATTTTTCCCTTAAAAGATGCCGCCGCAGATGTCATTAATTAGCTTGGTAAAATAGAGCTTGACGGTGAAGTTTGGGTAGTAAAATCCCTCTCATAAAAAGTTGTAACCATCCAAAGCAGACTTACTTCGGGCTATAGCATTTTATTCATTTTATTTGCGGAGTTCTAGAAAAGAATTACTCTGTCTTACTGTCCTGAGTTGAAACAGCGATTTCTCTGATTGGTGGAGGTCATAAATGTTTAAACTTGCAAATGTCAGGTTTGCTCAAAACTTCAGAAACCACCTATGTGGCGATTTCAGTCAGCAACAAAACATCCAACCATATCAACAACTAGGCTGTAGTTTACAATACACACACAGCACAAACTACAAAATATATTCATAAATATATATTTAAAAAATATATATACACATTCTTTTCTCGTTTTCTTTTCTTGTTATTTGACCGAAATGACCGAAAATGAGTGACTGAACCCATAAGCTAGAAAACTGTTCACAGAGGTCAAGACAGAAAGCTGCATTTACACCAAACTTTAATAGGACCTGAAGTCTTTTTGTAACCCTTGCTATCACCATCCTATTTTAGCTAGGCATGACTATATGAAGAGGTAAGAGTTGCCTGGGGAACTGTCACCTAACACTAGCAATAGCTAGCTAGTTAGCCGCTAATAAGCGGAATGCTAATTTTGGCTAACAAAAGATGCTTGCTACAAAAACTGAACAGCAGACTCATTTAGAGTGTCTTTAAGTGCAGCTGAGTGATTAACATTACAAAATATTGTCTACCTGTCACTCAAAGCTCCCTCATCCTTAATAAAATATATCTTTGTAATACATATTAGAATATAAATGTAGAGTATAAAATTACCTCTCCTTACAGAGTGTAGGGGGGAATATTAGCATCACCAGAAGCAGCTGCTTGGTTTAGACTTAGCATTTTCTTTCCATTATCGAGCTACAGCAGGAAGCTGTTTCCACAGAGATAAAACAACCATACACTGTACCTGCTTCAAATAAGAGATACTCAAATAATACAGTGAAGCCTGTAGTTGTCGAGGAGCGAGGAATGTCCCCCAGGTATCGATGTACCAGAAATTATTCTTACTGCTTTTACTGTGTGAAATTCACTTGAAGCAGGTTTAAGGTGGCATGCTTCATATAAATATGTAAATAAACATGGTTCAATTCATAGTACATTCTCAGAATTTAATATAGGGTGTAAAGAGCATCTTCACTTCTTAGTTTCATGTCAGGTTAGTTCGACATGGAGATTTCTTCCACCCCGTAGGGCTCGTTCTTAAGCGCAGAGGGGTGACAGGTCCTGCCTTCACTTTTACCAAAAGCAGTGCGAGAAAGAAAGAATGGCAACTTAAACATGCCATTTATTCCACATATTCAAATCTGTTCGCAGCGCAATGTCAAACTCTCTGTGATGTCAGGTCCTCGAGTGAATGAGCTGCGTCCGTATTGACATTTTTAACAACATTAATTTCAATCAAGCTGCTGAGGAAGTACTTCTGTTTCGCTGGGAGCTAATGAAGAGAAAAAGACACACATATGGGACTCTTTTTCTTTTTTTGTGTGTGTCTCATCCTTCGATCTGCGCCCAGATCCATATGCCATATGGGAAAGCACGGATGACAAGATCCAAGAGTTCAATGCATTTCCAGTCTTTCTCCAAATGCAGCTGAAGAATCAAAAAAGGACTCCCTCTCTTGTCTCATATAGTCCCCTGGGCACATGAAAGTGAAGGTTGCTCTTGCAGCCCTTTTAATGACGGGCCTTTTTTTGAGAGAGAGAGAGGTTTTTGTTTCATTTAGAGCAAATCTTCATTGTTAATCCATTGCCTGTTGCCAGGTTTGGACGCGCGGCGCCATATGTTGCACGCTGCCTCACTACCTTTCTTCTAAACCAAGGATTTCAAATTTGTCATTTTGATATGTTTCATAACGAGACAGCACGTTTCACGTGGGCTGATGGTCCTTATTAATGTAAAGCTGCAAACAGCTTCAGAGCTAATACAATTTATGACAAGAATACACAGCTGAAGGCTGTCAGGGCCATTTTACACGCAACACTCTGGGAAAGTTTTAAAGCCTTAAAAAGTTCAGCCCCGTTTTGTGGATCTACCTGACCCTGGTGGTGTTCAGATCGTATGAAAACCAAGAACATCTATATTCACTCTCGACTAAAGTATACAAACATTTCTAAGTCAGTCACAGTTTTGAGAGATCTGGCTGAGTCACAACAATGTGCTTCAGCCAAGACCAAGTCTGGAAACCATTAACATAGAATATAACCCGGCTTGAGCAGAAAGCACAGTAAATGTTAAGCAGGTGAGAGACTCTGAAGCTATAGTAACACAAAACTATTTTGTTACGCCTGAAACATTTTTACATTTGAATCCACAGATTTCGTGTTCGTGAGGCAGAAGTTTGTGGACACCATTTTTAAGGTATTAGCAGTGGGGTTTTTTTAAAAAGTAGCCAGCCCACAACATAAACAGTTTTTCCAGCTAGCACGTTCACAGGTGGCAGTACAATATTACCGTGCCACAGTCTATACATTGCACCATTCATCACATAATTAGATTTTCATGAAGTAGATTGCCTCCTTATTGGCTGTCACGTCGACTCTGTGCCATCAATGCGAGAAGCCCCTTCTGCAGTCCGCTCCATCAGGCCCGTTTTTGCTTTGCATACCTGCCAACAAAGCCATAAAGAAATTACCCTAATCATCACGGTAATTAACATCAATAATTATTGACAGTGGCATGAACGAGGAGGGATGGATGGACGAAACGGACGCTTCTCTTTCCTGAGCACTTTGAAGCCAGTTTCCTGGAAGAAGTTTAAAAAAAAAAAGTCCAGTAAGCGTGCGATGTACACGAGGTATAGGAGCCAAGTTGACGTCATATATTTGCTAATGTTGTGCGCCAACCAACAACAGCAGGTGACCCAGCTTCCCCCCCACCCCCTCCAGCACACACTCACACAAACACTCCAGCAGTGCCACCCACCCCCCTACCACCATCCACAACCCCATCATCTCCTCCCTGGTTGCCAGGAGTGCACCTGCAGCTTATTATCCAAGCCTTTAGGTTTATAATGTAGCGCAGGTGCCAAAGTGCCAAAGCACCATTGTAGCACACACACACACAAGTCAACAAACTAACAGGCACAGAAATGGGCATACACGCTTACAGATGTGCAATGATTAATTAATACTATGGTAGGTAAAGCCTTAACATTGTTCCCTGTGAGTGTTGGGTAACACATATGGGAAGAAGAAAATAATTTGCCTTGAGTTGTTCATTTGGTTTTTGCATAAATAGTTATTAGTGACTTTGTTCTCAGGAATGAAAACACCTGACAACATACGATGTGTTCATTCCTCGGAAAAAGCATTGTGCTGTCATATTGGTGGAATGTGACATAAGATAGCAGTTGTTTAGAGTGCTTTGGTCTGATTGGCCTGGTTCCTGAGATAGACATGTAGACATGTTTGCCTTCTATCAAAGATAAAAAAATAAAAATAAATGGGCCTTACTCTAAAAGAATAATTCTGAAAAAACTCATCAGCAATGACTTTTTACAGAAATCAGCACCTGGTTACTCAAAAAAAATATTTTCCACCCACCCACCATAACTGTCTCACCAAAACAGACATGATATAAAAGGTGAAGCAGTATCCAGATCCGAAAAGTATGGAAGCCCGTTTCTGCCACTATAAAACAAAAAGAAATAACTTGACATTTTGAGTTATCTTTCTCAAAATTATTATTATTTTTATTAAGTCATATTTTGACAAAAATAACAAAAAATTTTGAGAAAAGTAACTCGAAATTTCGAGTTAGCACTGCCAATAAGTAATCTACGTGAATGACGTCATTTCCTTGTTACCCGTAAGCTGAGGCCCTCAGCTACAAATGCTACAGCTAAGCTACCGGTATTACAGCCAGTCATGAATGCGTAAATTGCTGAGTATTTTCAACGTGGCTTCACAAATGATGAAATCCTTGTGTTATTAGCTGAATCACATGGCGTTACTATCAGTAAACGTACTTGCGAAAGAGCCAATTTGTTGCTATACATTGGTAGCTCATGATCCGGTTTTGAGATCCATATCCTTCCGGGTAACAAGAAAATAACGTCATTCACGTAGTTTACTGACTAGCAATGGTAACTCAAAATTTTGAGTTATTATTGTCAAATTAATAAGTTAAAATTTTGAGAAAGATAACTCAAAATTTGATGGATAGTTTTTTTTTGTTTGGTTTTTTTTTTAGTGGCAGAAATGGGCTTCCATAGAAAGTGAAACCTGTATAAAAATGACTGCATTTTTTTTTGTCCAGCAGGGGGCCACTCCTCTGGTTGTATAGATCAGTGTTTCTCCTTTTGGAGCCATGGCACATATTTCACATTAGACAAATCACACGGCACACCACCAAACCAAAATGTCACAAAAAGCATGTTGATCATTTTTCCCAGCGCACCAGGCACAGGGAATTGGTTCGGTTTGTCCCCAGTATACTTTTGTTTTCTTTCTTCTGACCACTACTCATGCTAGGGCCTTCATCTGGGTCGAAACTGGCTACTTTTTTCTTTTCAAATATTTATGTATTGCTATTACGCGCTCTGTCGTCTGACAGCGTGACTATTATGTAATTTCTTCTTCATCTTCTTCTGTTCTACTGGCAGTTGGCAAACCATTTAACTAGAGCAGGTAGTTGTACGGCCCTCTAGTGGAAGAGAATTTAATTGTTCTGTCCGTTAATCACGCTTGTAGCTTAGAGTACTAATCGGGTGGAACCAGATAATCCTCCACGGCACACTTGATCATTTCTCACGGCACACCTATGTGCCGCAACACAGTGGTTGGAAAACACTGGTATAGGTGCTTACAGGGAACAGATTTGTCTCCTTTGACGCACGCCCTCAGTACACACGTTCATAAGGAGTTAATAGCGTCAGTCGCCAGTTTCAAATCATACCGAATACAGCATGATGTTGATTTTGCTCATTACGATTTCCATTAAAGTAAAAAAGAAGAAAAAAAGCACGGTATGCTCTGCCGTTTGATTAATAGCTCTGCTTGTTAGGTCCACTTTCAAAACACGGAGATGACATCGGAAGAAGAAAACAAAAAACAAAAGAAAATATTTTAATAATTATACAGCGGCTGCATCTATCTTTTATT
Source organism: Pundamilia nyererei (assembly GCF_000239375.1). Classification (NCBI taxonomy): domain Eukaryota; kingdom Metazoa; phylum Chordata; class Actinopteri; order Cichliformes; family Cichlidae; genus Pundamilia; species Pundamilia nyererei. The sequence continues at coordinate 882,380 of NW_005187612.1, forward strand.
TACAGTCTGTGTTGACAGGTTGTAAACACCAGCTGAGCTGTAATGTTAACTAGCTGCGCAACTCTTTTGGTTGACAGATGCAGACAGCAGAAAGATAATAGCTCCCACTTTAAATTCTCCACAACACGGCTGCCGGACGTTTTTAAGTAACCTACTCGTGGTTTGTAGAAAGAGACTGCCGAGTTTTTCAAATGCATTTTTTAGCACAAAGTAAGAGCCCTTCACTCCAAAACACTCCAAAACTGGACAACTCCCACAATCGAGACAATCGAGATGGATGACAACCTGTGTGTTTTAAAACAACTACATTATTTTAGTGCGATCTGTCTCTTTGAAATGGCAAATTTAGGCCTATTGCTAGGCCTAACGTAGTAAAATGTACTGTAATATTATGCTTAATAGTGCAGTGTTAGAGAAAGACACTTAAGGAAAAAACAATTCTGGGGGAGAAATATCAACATTTCTGCCAAAAGTCTTCTTGTAGCTGGAATAAATGGCTAGACATCATAGATAAAATCAATCAACTGATCAACTGAAGGGGGTAGGAAAAGTCAGACACTTCAACATTAGCAAGAAAAGAAACAGGAGGTACAGTGCTCAGCATAAATGAGTACACCCCACTACATTTGTCAAAAAACCTTTAGTCAACATTTTCTATGATCAAATCTTGTTTGCAAGATTGCAAACAAGATTTGTGAATTTGCACACACAAAAAAGTGATTTCCCTAACAAATTCATTCGAGCACATTCAAGCCCATGTCGCAAAAATGAGTACACCCCAATTATAGTCTTAGGAGAAAAGCCACACTTAGGACTACAAAATGCAAATTAACAGGCATTCAACCACAGGTGAGTCTAATGATTCATTTAAGAGGTGTCCAGCTGACAGGTGACTATAAAAGGGCATTACTTAACAAAGAAAAGCCCTTCCCATTTCATGCTGTCAGCAATGGCTCCACATGGAAAAGAAATATGGGCAGAAATCTGTGCCATCAGGAACTGAATTTGAATAAGTTAAATTCGAATTTGAATTGCTCGGATTGAATCTGAATTGTAACTTGAATAAATGTTTTTAAAAACTGAATATGAATTAGCCTAATTTGAAATTCAATTTATTGGTTTGAAAATGATCATCACTAAATTGAAGTTGAATTTTATATTTCAAAAATGAATTAATTTGCTTTGAAACCGTATTTTATCCTTTAAAAGTTTAGCTCTCGAATAATTTCAGATTCACTTCTCACCATCCAGTTTCAGTTCTACAATTCAATTTCAGTTCCAAATTTCAGTTTTTTTGGGACTTACATCCGGTTCCGGTTCAAGAGTAATCGAGCGCAGATTAATAGAACTACAATTTACTAGCGGACCGAAAGTGTAGCTAACTGCAGTGAAAGTTCAGTGCAGTTAGCTAAGGCAGTATAAAGCCAAACTGGAGTGACCGTTTCCTGTGACACCATACAGCGCAAACTGCAGAGGAATGGCATGCATGGGTATTGTACACGAAGGAAGCCTCTCCTAAAGCCCATGCACAAAAAAGCATGCCTAGAATTTCCTAGGGCCCATGCTGAAAAAGATGAAGACTACTGGGACTCAAAAAAAAGATCCACACATCTAAAGCTACTGTTGCATTTCTGAAGAAGAACAGGGTGATTGAATGGTTCATTTAAGTATGTCTCCTGATCTGAACCGAATCGAACACCTGTGAGGAATTCTGAAGCGATAAGTTGAGCATCACTCTCCATCCACCATCCGGGCTCTAAAAGAGGTTATTCTTTAAGGATGGAAAAAGATAGATGTTGCAATATGTCGCCAACTTGTTCATTCCATGCCTAGAAGACTTGGTGCTGTCCTAGAAAATCATGGTGGTCATACAAAATACTAGATGTAGTAGTTTTTGTTGTGGGGTGTATTCATTTTTGCTTCAACCAATTTGAGTCAAACTGTAGATTTTGTGATCTAAGTTATATTATTAACCTTAATTTCATGTTATGGAGTTAAACAAGTGTTCAATAAAACTCAGCCTTGTGAAGATTTTGGAAATTGTTCTTTCGTTCATTGAGCTGCTGATTAAATCTGTACTTTTTAAAGGGGGTGTACTCATTTATGCTGAGCACTGTAAGTCACAGGACGAGACTTCTAGGCAAAGCAAAGCGAGCTAATCTAATTATCCAAGCTTTCATAAATTCAGAAGAGGGCTATTGTTATTCTCTCTTGGTTTATTTATCTGTTTACTAACTGAGTGTGTGAAGCGATATGCTCTCCTTCAAAAAGAGGTCAAAGGTCAGCCCCGTGTACCGAATAGCAGCTTGTGGCAGAAGCTGATATGGATGCAGCGTGCTGTTCAAGGACGCTTCAGCGAGCGTGAGCGTGCGTGACAACGCAAGGGCAACGTGGACGGTTACCGTACTCTCTCCCTGCCAACGGCAAACAGCAAAACTCGTGTTTTTCTTGCTGAACTGGGTCTGCAGCGGCACCGCCGGCACGTGCGCATCACGCCTCTAAAGCAACACGAATCGGTTCCTGGTTCAGCGGAAATTCGCTTAACTTGCAAGCTTTTCATAACAGGCCAGATTATTGTGCAGCGGGCGAACATCTGTCTTTCCCCTCATATCGTTTGTTTGAACAGTTGTTTAATTCCTAACATCCTGTATATTGATATTGTATTATGCTCGGAGAAATAGAAACATACAGTGAGGTTTTTTGTTGTTGTTTTTTTTTCTAAAAAGCCCTTTGTTGTTCTGTCTTTGTTTGGCGATGATTTTGCGAGCTGAATTGATGGCAAACCGCAGGGAGCTCCAGGCGGGCTGAGACACTGACCACAGGCACCCCGATCCAGACTCAGTGACAGAACTTGCGGTGACATCTGCTTTTACTCAGGGAGAGCACTTCAGCACTTAATAAAGCATGTAATCGCAGTGTTGTAACTTGGGAGCAGACGAAGCAAAGCAGGCGCGGCAGTGAACTCATCATATACGGACTCGTCCCCGTTCACAAATGTCTGCTTTCGCTTATCTCGTTCGAGTTTATCGGCAATTTTACATTAAGACCCAAATGAAGACAAAGTGCCCCTTAAAGCCTTTTTGATTGATTACAGCTCTTTGCTGCGAAAGCAAAAAAAAGCCATTTAACAAAAAGAAGAAAAAGAATACGACTTAAAAGGTGTTGCTCTCTGTTCTTATATACATCTGCATGCAATTTTCTGCATGTAAGTAGACAGGGGAAGGTTGTAGTTTTTAATGCCAGTGTAATTTGGGAGGCTGAAAGCTGCACGCTGCAACCAACAACAAAAGGGGGTTTTGTAAGCTTTATGACATCTGGGATACAGGTCACTTTTATTGTTTCCCAACGCAACATGCTGAAGAGGCAGACGGGCCACATTGCCGAAATATTTAGAAAAGAAACGGGGGAAAAAATCCCTCAGGTTGCTAAAATGTGAAGGCTTGCAGCAGCGTTGCAGTATGGAGGCAGGCTGGAATGAAATTCACTTTGAGTGTGTTCTTTGCATCTCGTCTCATATTTCAGCTAAACTGCCTGCTCGCCAGGGCCAAGGAATGCATCAAGCGCCATAAATCAGGGGCTTGATAGGAACTTGGCGGCCAGACAGCGGTGCAGAGTGCTGTGTTATGTAGCTACAGTACAGTAAAGATGTTTTAAGGTGAACATTACCATCTTGGAGGAAGAGGGAAAAACGAGGGGGAGGATACTTTGATTCAGGGGGAATTTTGTCCAAATGACAGAGCAACGAAAGCTCTTCTCACCTCCTTGAGCCACTCACATTCCTGCACTTGTGAATCACTATGATCACCCGGAGGAATACAGGCCTCAAACTGCAGTCTGGCGCTGCTTTTAATTTTATTTATGCAGCAGAGTTTGGACTCAGGAAACACATCTTTATCCCGAGGAGCGCGCATGCAGGTGGGCTCGCTCGCTTGAGCTATCTTGTGTGTTTTGTTCTTGTCAAGGCGAGAAAGAGGCAAAAGAGTTCACGTACGAGAGGCAGCCGGCACTGTGTGTGCCAGGTTTGTTTGTCACATCTCCGCCTGTCTGCGCCTTATGCAAATGGGCAGGGGGGCTGGGAGGGACGGCTCCATGGGAAACTGCTGGTGCTAATCCAGCATGTTGAACAGGGGAGGAGAGGAGTACTTTTCAATAAAGCACCCCCCACCCCTCTGTCAAGTCAAACACACACAAACACAAATGCACGCACACACGCACACATGAATGATGGGTTCTCATCCCATGTGCGTGCGCGCTTTCGAACAAACATCAGAAGGAAAACACAAAGACACACAGGCGCTCTCCCGCTTTCTCCCTCTCACACACACATAAACACTGAACACCTGTTTCTTTTCCGCGCATCCAAACAGACATGCTTTAATATGTGAACAAATCCCACGATCTTAAGAACCCACTCTCAATCCGCAGGGTGTAATACCGGGGTGCTTTCAGTGAGATAACAACAAGGCTCAGTGTGATCGGTCTGTACTACCACCTATAGATAGACTAATAACACGCTCCAGCCACAGTCCATGACTTAGACTATGAAATTTATGCAAATTTGTGTGGGAATACACAGAGCCGAGAGCACTATTTAGGACTAGTGCATTTTTAGACATCCCTCTTTTATTCCCAGAGCTCTCTTCAACTACATTTTTGCAAACAAACGCGGGCTGTTGCCTGAGATCTTGAGGGTCCCTTCACGAAGGCTGAAGTTGTTCACTGAAAGAGGTTGTCTTTTGTGAAATTCCTAAAACGCTAGAAGTCTCTAATATTTTTAGCGAACCAAGTCCTGCTGTCGTTAATTAGTTAAAATAACTGTTTTGGGGGGAAATATTTAAATATATATTCACGTCTCTGAGTGAATTCTCACAGACAACAGATAGTTAAAATACCCAGCTTTATAGAACAAATGCAGCTGTCTATAGCCTGGTGCAAAAAAAAAGAATTGTTTATAGCGTATTTTCCCTTTTATAGCAGCTGCAAACTCAGTGGTCTTTGTATAACTTATAAATTTACACTGTAATCGTTTTTTAAGATGAAGCAAGTCATTTTTTTTAGCTTATTTAATAAAAAAATATGTTAAATTCACAAATATGCATTGATTAGCATGTATAATTTACAAATTGATGCGTTATCAAAATGTTGTCATTAATCTATCAAAAATAGATAGGCATGGGCTCAATTATTGTTAGCAGATTAAAAATGCAACACTCCTATCTCCAGAAAGCTGACAATGAGCTGACTAAATATCAACTGATGGTTCTAAGCTAGCATTATGCTAGCTAATGTTAGGCTCGAGTGTCCTAAAAAATCCCACTTTCCCTCTGATTAAACAGTTTCATTACATTCTCACTTCATATGAGAGTTTATTTGTGTCTAAGTCTAACCATTTTAGATCCACTTAAAAGACAGTAACACCAACACATAGGCTAATACCGGCTAACAGCGGCAAAAACACCGAAAAGTTCATTGGTCAGAAGTGACTTATTAGCTGATATCTAAGTCCTTCAACAAAGTTTTACAGCCTTCTCCAGAGTAAATAAACATGGACACATATTGACAGCTGAGGTAAACAACACAGACGAACGGCGGCAAGACTTTTTTGTCCTACAGCAACCACCTGATGCGTTTGAATTAGGAGGGACTCAGTTGATGGCAGTTTGCAATCTACTGACATTTACTGGTGAGATTTTACACACTGCAAGTTTAAGTTAGATGCCAATACATGCTAGGTGTCACCTCAGCTAATTTTAATCACAGAACTGGACTTCTCAACCATGCTTGTGGCATTGGTGCCTGTTCAAGCGCTGTGTGATGAAATTCAAGTATAATTTTATCAGTGCTAATAGCAAATATGTGTATTTTTGTAACACACTCATTCAGTCTGTGCCTGAGCCTTGCTAACGAAGCTAGGTAGCATTAGCTGCTAACTTAGCACTCCAAAAACTCAACCTGTTACATGTAGTGAGCTACTCTGATAAGGCTTTGAGAACCTGTAGAGCTACAGCCACCTCTTGAATCCCTTCAGCTGTAGTCCAGTGTTTATTCATGGTCTTCAGAGGTATAGCCAGAAGGTAATCTCTTCTGGCTGCAGCTTTACATTCAGCAGACAAATATGAAAGAGTATCAGTCCAATATTTCCACAAAACAATTCATTTAAGCAAAACATTGACTCCTGAAATCTCTCCCTTGTGGGTTTTATTTGCAGAGAGAGCAGCGCTGACAGTTTGCAATCTATTTTATAGTTTCCCTTTTGTATTGAAATCATAAGCAGTGTCAACAGTGTCTGCGCCAAACTCTAGTAATATCAATCACTGCAAAGTTTGCCTTAATTACTTCCTGCTAGATAAAGTACATTACACTCGTACTTTGATGCCAAACGACGACAGGATCAGATTCATTCATTACCTGATTCCAACAGCACACAAGATTATATTCCTCCCATAAAACTTGGGGATGTGACAGAGTTCTTTGTGCCGGCCTTGGCTTGAATCCAGCGGTTCAGTCCAGCCCCTGCACTCACAGGTTTGTGTGAGAGTACTCTCTGTGCTTTCCCCCTCTCCATCCTCTTTTCGGTACACAGTCAGACACACGTTGGAGAGCCACAAGACGCCGTTACCTCTCCTGGATCTATATGGGTAGAAAGAGAAAAGGGTGAAGAAAAAAAAGGACAAACACAAAAGCAATCAACAAATCCTGTTTGCTTGAGTCCTGCGAAACATAATAGGGCCAAATCATCATCTATTTAGCTTCGTCAAATCACTGACAGCAGGCCTTGATAAAAGAGAGTGGAAAATATGTAGGGTACAAGACTGTGCCAAGACCCTCACCGACAAGAGCCCCCTATTGAAGCCAGATGTTGACTCAACTGGCCAATTTTGATAAATGGCATAATGATTACCATTATAGATCGGGTAATTTTATATCAGCGTGCCACATTGTTGGTCCTCTTTAATGATAGCCAAATGAACTCTGGTTTGTGCCTGAGGCCAGGTGGGCTTTTCTGCTGTTGGTATGCAACATGCAGCGCTTTAACCACCATTCGGAGGGCGCCTGTGCTGAAGTCAGGGCACCTGGTCTTGTGGGCACCAACTGACAGTTCTTGTTGTTGCCATCAAGTGTCCAGCTGAGCCCTGAGCACATCACACAGGTCCGTAATGAGACTTAATTGGCGCTTTAGCCTGACTTTTGCCTCTTTCAATGTCCTCAATCCCATTGGAAAAGCTTATTCGATCAGAGCTTCATGTGCTTGACACAGTGACCCAGATGGATCTTACCTTGTGTGACCCGTGAGGTCCCAGCAGACCAATTGTGCTCTGGTCCGAGCACTGAAGTCTGTCTCCCATCCCTTGGGGATTGGCGCATTACAGCAGATTAGCTGGAGTAATACCTTTATGGAGCATGGGTATGCGGGGTCATGGGATCTTTCCAGGACATGAAAACTAATGTTTGCTTTCGGAGCAAACTGTCACAGACACACTTCTAAGAATCAAGGAAATCCAATTAGTTTAATACTTAAAGTCAAATAGTCGTCTTTCCTCTGATCTGACACTGTCCTTATTCCACCCCTGCAACAGCTTCTATCCCTGTTTTCCTCTTGCAGTCTGAGTTCTCGTAGAAATGTTCCTGAGTGACGTAACCTGAACCTGAGCATTACAGTTGTCTTGGATTGCAATACATCTTTGAGGATTTCTGGTCTCTGGGACTTGCTTTTAGGAATGTGATGCAATGAATTTTTATTGAATGCATACTGTGGACCCTTCGACACATTCACATTACCTACGTGATGTTAAGGTCTATAAGAGCCAAGTGACCCCCCATCATACCTACTGATAGTGTATTGTCTTCTTTTATGGTAGTTGTAGATTAGACTCTGGATTGTACGAGAGAGAAGCTTTAGGTGATGATGTGTGTGTTTACCAAAGGGGTACAGACACAGCAAAAACTCACACTAGCATTAGTATGGGTTCAGTGAAGCTCTTTTATTATTGCCAAGATTTTTTTCTCAGTGAGTTCACTTTAAAGGAGCAATCATTTTTTTAAATGCCTATTCCAGGTAAACACGATTCCTTCTACCATATCTATATTATATTTGAATAGCAGTTAATGGATGCTTGTGATCGAACACTAAATGACAAACATTATCCATAATGAAATGGTCAGTGCCCTCACTGAGCTGATGGCATTTTGCAAATACTTCTATTGATGTATTGTTCCAAAAACACCTCACCGATGCACATGTGTGTGGGTATTCTGAAATCTTTTTACACACTCACATTGTGTAGCCCTGTCTTAATTAGGTAAAGAACTCATAATGTTAATCGTCTTCTTTTACCTTGCTTCACTCATACACTCACTTCATTAGGTGTGCCTACATGAAGTGTAGGTGTACAGAATCCCACCGCTGCTGCAGATTTATTGGCTCGATATCCATGATGAGAATCTCCCATTTGACCACATCTAACCTAATAGTTGCAACCTAAGTTGTAACAATCGACTTACTGCTGTCTTCCTATGAGCTTGCAGTAGTCTGACCAGTCTCCTCAAGCATCAAGCTTTTTTTTTTTTACCCTACCACTGGGTATTTTCTGTTTTTGGACCATTATTTCCAAACCCTAGAGTGGGAAAAATGTGGGAAAATCCCAGCAGATCAGCAGTTTCTTAAATACTAAAAGCAGCTCATCTAAATTATCTTTTCTTCCCCATTCTGATGCTTGGTTTGACCTTCAAAAGCTCTTCTTGACCATGTTCTTAAATGCATTGAGTTGCTGCCATTTGATTGGCTGATGAGATATTTGTCTTAATGAGGAGTTGAACAGGTATTCCTAATAAAAAGGGCAGTGAGAGTAGATGCTCTTATTAAACATGGCCAAAGTTTCAGATAACAAGGTGAGCATATATACAAAGAATAGCTGTAAGGCAAAAACTCATATTTCCTCTCGAGCACGCAGGTCTAAATGTGAATAAAGAAATCATTGGCTTGAATTGTGCGACATGCAAAGCCACCTTTAAATTTAAGGTGGCTTTGCGGCCAGCTGTCTTCAATACAGACATCAGCTGTGTCACTTTACTTGTTCATCAGTTAATGTCACCAGATATCGAACTGGGACTTTTATGTGCCAAATTGCAATCATTCACAATCAGCAAGGACCAAATGCAATAAATAAACACAAGAAAGAGCCACAGTAATGAAGTCATTTTTGTAGCATAGCTCATTTTATTGTTTAAACAGTTTTGCATAGGAAATATATCCACTTCCAGTAATTGACTGCAGTAAAAACAGCTGCTAGCAGTATAGGCTGGATATAACAGTAACAATCACAAAAAGTTGAGCCTTATTTACACTGATTTTAATCTTGTGGCAATTTTAGCCCCTGCACCAAATGTAACTAGCTTGAAGGCATCGCCTATTGGGTGGCGTTGATAAAAATCAATAAAAGAAGGGATATCAAGGCCTTTGCTATACAGTTCACAATGGACACCTGTGGCTCCTAAACTGTAAATGAAAAGATGAAAAGAACAAAACAAAACAAAAAAAAAGGTTTTCCAAAAGTCCTCTAAAACGTACATTCAGATACATACATAGACCTTTGCACACACTTGCAGTGTAACTACGATCACTACTGGAGACTGTTTACATATTGTTTTGTTGGTGTTGTTGTTGTTGTTCCTTTTATATATTTATATATATATAGATTCCACCGTGATTCCTAAAATAGAAATGTGTGCGCAGAGGGAAGTAAAAGTGCCACAAGACCCCAAAAGAAATCAGCCCTGCAGAGAAAAATGGTGACTAAAGAAATTCCGTCATTGCGCTTCATGTAGCACTGACCCTCCCGCCCAACTCCCCCCGCCCTCCCTGAAAAAAAAAAAAGAAAAAGAAAAAAGAAGAATTTCCTATTATTTTTTTTAACAAATCCGACGTGGGCATCGTGTGCTGACGTAATTCGAAAATGAATAAATCACAAAAAAAAACAAAAACACCAAAAGAAGTGATAAAGAGCATATTTTCAGATGCGTTTGCCACATTCTGCTCGGTGTGACGCCGTTTTCTTCTCGCCACGTAGGAAAGTTAAGTCTATCACATTCTACATATTGTATACAACAGACACTTGGACAGCTTGAACAGGCACTGCATTGCTATCTTTTAGTCTCCTTTTGGTGAATGTTACATCCTGTAAAAATGCTGGTTTTTCATGTTTCATAACAACCTGATGCCAAGTGACTAGCAGCTAGCCAAAGTATGGAAGATGTATATTGCTCATGTAGGATGAAAATGAAGTTTTCTCTTAAGTCTGCATGTGTACAAGCCTCTCAGTCCCTACAGAATGTGTGACATTCAGTTAAAAAGGAACAATCTCACATATTGCATGAGTGCCACAGGTCCTCCTTGCATAAAGTCGTCCTGTTTCTCTGCGATCGCAGCGATCAGTGTAATAATACTTTCCAGTCTCAGTATTTGCTCTGAATGGGGGCTCTTGAAGCTGCTGATGGGTTGAACACTGATTTTTTAAACCCGAAAACACTAGCTCAGCTGGAAGGTACAGTACCCTAATCTGAAGCACCTGAAAAGCATGTAGTATTTGTTTGTAGTGTGAATGGAGGGTTTTCTATAGTACATCAGGTTTTGACAACGTGTGAAATGACAAAAGTGCAAAATGAGTGGATGCTTTCTTTTAGGAAATTCTTAAAACAACATCGCCTGCATGCGAACGACGCGCACGGCTCCAAACTTGCCAGATATACGGTGAGATGCAGCACCGATCACGTTGCGACAATTGTGATTCTTTTTTTTTTAAGAACAAGAAGAAAAAGGAAAAAAATAAAATCCGACAGATTCATCAAGGACGTTTGTCACTGCAGATTTTACCCTGCTTCTCACTTAAGGTCAGGTGCAAACTGGGGCCTTTGCCTTACAGGTTTACTTCCCAGCTGCTACAAGAAACACACTCACACCACAATCTTGTTGGACAAGAATTCACACCCATTTCCAAAGAAAAGAAAAAAAAACCAACCCCCGAGATAAATCACACCACACGCTCTATGGCCACACTACTGAAAGAACAACAATTCAAATATTCATGAAGTCTTTCCCAAGTGGAAATATCTAAGCACTAACCAAGTTCAGAAATAATATTAATAAGAATAAAAAAAGCCTTCAATGTTGTTGTTTCTTAATATTTATGGATCAGTACAGAATACACACTCCCTCCCCGACCCCCCCTCTTTTTTCTTTACATACAGGAACACCTGATGAAAACACTAATCAGAGAAACCTGGAGAGTTCTAACTCAAATCCAGTCTCTGAAACAAACAAATCCAAATTTAAAAAAACATTTTTTTGTTTGTTTTTTCTTTTTCTTTTTTTCCTAAAATGGAATTGACTCATTTTCCCCAGAAATGAACATTTACAAATGTGGGCTTCAAAGAAGAACTCCCCCGAAAGTTTACAGTGTACAAACTCCTGTCCTACGGCAGGCTTTTTCTTTTCCTCGACAGAAAGACCCTCATCTTCTATCGCTGTGTAGTGTCGGAGGCACTCGATCATACATCCAGCTCGGAAATTTAACCGCGTACGCACTTGCACGCACGCTCAAGCTGCCAAAGCAGAGTTCAGCCTCGCAGACCGCAGCTATCGACGCAGTCAGGATATTTACCATTATGTACAGTCTCCTCTTCAAACAGACACCAGCACAACAGCACAGTGACCCTGACACACACACACACACACACACACACACACACACAC